>NC_138723.1:7088169-7098169 GCF_965113295.1 Leuciscus leuciscus
CCCGCCACTTAATGTCAAATAAAAACAACTGTGGTTGGTTGCTTTATACGTCAGTCAGATTTGCCAGAACGGTCTGCAAAGTGGATCAGGCTTTATGCATTTGTTGTCACTGTTCATGTTCCCTTCAAGCATTGAAACCAAATACAGTCTGTGAAATTTCTTCCAAAGCTCATGAATATTTGAAGAGGCAAGCCTTCTTTACATCATGACTGGTTGTCTGTTGCTAGCATTTCGAGAACACTGTATACGTAAAATTGGATTAGCGCTTGGTTTATTATCTCCGCAGACGTAACATAAAAGGAAATAGATTCCTGAAAGAAAGCAGATGCCACAATAGAATCAACATGTGTCATCAACCATTCAAACTACAATTCAAAACAGCGCTTTATCATGAAACAAACAGCAGCCCTCGAGTGTCAAAGCGTCAGGATGTCAACCGGGTCTCTATAATTGGCAGGCTCAAAGCGGGGTTGTGATCTAGTGTGGTTCTCTGCCGCTCTCTCTGACAACAGCTGACCCGCTCGGTAATTTCCCTGACGTTTATTTACATACTGGATTAAGTCTGTCAGAACTAAGCCTGCGGGCGTGAGAGACACGTATCCAGGAGGTGAATGTTTATCTGGTGTCACAGCTTGGAAAATCTCTCCTTTTACTTTTTCTGGCACTGACAGGGCAACTTTAATAACATCTGAGAAGTGCGTAGGTGTGTACGAGTGTGTGTCAATGTGTGTGTCAAGTCCGACGCGAGAAAAGGGCACAGGGCGATGTGACAAGGAGACGTGAGGTTTTAAGGAGATATTTTGTCAAAAGCAGACTTCAGGAGGAGATACAGCGAGGAGTCTTTAAAGGTTCAGACAGAAATGTAGAGAACAGACAGCAAACCAAAGGGAGTTTATGAAAGTGAACTCTCTCCTGCGGCTCTCTTCGTGACTATCAGAATTTACAGCGTCAAAATAAATTTGTCCGTGAGGAAACAAAAAACATCATCATAATTCAGTACAATGGATTGACTGTAAAGTCACGTCCAAAAGAAAAATGAATAGAGTAAATTTAGTTGATCTGTGGTATTGAGATTTATATACACTGTGTACAGCAGAGCATTAATATGTGTGTGATGCTCAATTTATATATATATATATATATATATATATATATATATATATATATATATATATATATATATATATATGAAGAGTTCAGATGCAAAAGTTTCTAAGTGCCATCTGAAATTTTCTTATAGAATGATCATTTTTATGATGCTCGTTTATTTAACTTCAGTAATTTCACTTAAATGGCAATGAAAATTACCTATTAATTGCCATTTAAGTGAAATAACTGAACTTAAATAAACGAGCTTGATAAAAATGATCATTCTAGAAGAAAATTTCAGATGGCACTTAGAAACTTTTGCATCTGAACTCTTCATATATACTTCTAAATTATAAAAAAATAAATATATATATATATATATATATAAAAATAAATAAATAAATAAATAAATAAATAAATACACACATACATATATAATGTATTATTATTTGTGAGAAGAGGTATTAAAGAACTAATACTCAATTAATTAATTTATTATTTATTTATTTACCTAGCTACACTGGCCAATGCATGGATGAAAAGTTTAAATAAATAAATAAATAAACAAACAAACAAACAAACAAACAAACAAACAAATAAATAAATAAAGTCATTATTTTAAACCTTGCAGAAGCACTGGATAATTTAGACAAACATAAACTGCAACACAATATGCCACACATTCCTTTAAAAAATACAATGTAAGTCTTACTGTCTCTCTCTTGGGCCGTGAGGTCAGGGAGACGCAGGACATGTCGTCGTGGCAACAACAGCGTCTGAAAGGGCCAGGTCGCCCAATACGGCACCACCACCAACCAGTGCTCGTTTTCCACCACCACACGCTCCTGTGTGATCAGAGACAACACAGTTCATAAAGTACACACTATATACTGTATCAAGCTACTTAATGCTGTTCAATTTCCCATTGGCCAAGGATGATATTTGACCTTAGAAATTCTGAATGCTAGTGTACAACTTTTTCCCAATCACAAGATTCTGGTGATGAAGCTGTGGAAATGTGGCTTTAAAGCCAACAAAAGTGCTCTATGTCCTCCAAGTACTTCATTTTTGGGTGAAATATCCCTTTAAAGGTGTGATCTGTGAAGTGACGCCATTTCGGCCATGCATTTAGTTTCTCATGAACACTAATGCTCCCTTTAGTTTCCCAATGAATTAAACAGATTTTTTTAATTTAAAATATATATTTAGATGTACAAATACTCAGTTCTTCAGTGTGACCGACTTAGAGTCTTCTTTTGTCTGCCTGGGAGCTTTGCACACTTGAATTTTGGCTCATTCGTCTATGCAAATGTGTTCCAACTTCAGCAGATTAGTTGGATGGATTCCGTGGACTGTAATTTCCAGCTCAATCTACAGCAGGGTTCAGGAAACGACTTTGCAGGCAGTGTTTGCGCACAAATGTGCCTCACGAAACTGATTTCAGACTTCTGAGGCAGTGTAACGGTTTAATGATCTGCAACAAAATAGAGCGAGTTTTGGTGAAAACTGAACGAATATTTAATTACTACAATAGTCATTTCTCACTAGAAATGACATCAAATGTGGGAAATGTTGGTCAGAAATGTACTTTTACACACAAACTGACCACCAACTGCAACTTTCAGACGCCATCTTTCTTTTTTAGCTCAACTGCTATAGAATGGAAAGCCCAGGATTGTGGGATATTCAAAGGCAGTGAAGGATCCATCTATGCTGCCTTTAGAAATTTATCAGATGTTGATTATAAATTGCTACGAATAATGCTGTTGGCTAGTAGGAAAGCAATAACCAGAAGGTGGCGAAGTGATTTGGTGCCTAAAGTGGAGGAATGGTTTGATGTAATGTTAACTATTTACAATATGGAAAAGCTAACTGCGTCCATAAGATTGGAAGGTGATCAATTTAAAAGTATCTGGAGAGGATGGCTTAAATATATTAGGCAACATAGAACGGATTTTGTTTAGGGTTTGTTGTAAGGACTGAATGTTTAAGAATACTTTTTTAATGTACCGAGTATGAGGATGAGAAAAACAAATTTACTATACAAGGACTGTCGCTAAGATAAACACATACCACACCCCGGTTCTAAGCTACAAATGTTATTATTATTTTTATTTTATTGTATTTTTATTGTATATATATATATTTTTTTTATTATTTATTTTTTTGTTTGTTTTATGTTCAGAAACAAATGTCTTATCAAGAGGGGCATACAAGGAAAACCTGTTGGGACTGATTTAAAGTATTGGCTGTGTTTGCCTTGTTTATCTGTAAAATTTCACATTGTGAAAAAGACAATAAAAAATATAAATAAAAAAAAAAAAAAAAAAAAAAAAAGAAATTTATCAGATGAAGGTCTCAGGAGACAAGAACCTTCCTACCTTGAAATCCATCCTCCGGAGGCAGCATTTTTAAGCTTTCAGACACAGTCACAAAGTCTGAAATGTTTAAAGCAAGGACTTGGTCTCTATAAACCCCTCCTTTCTGAGAGCCCACTCTGCTCTGATTGGTCAGATGATCCAATCTGTTGTGATTGGTCTAGTCTGCTCTGATTGGTCAGATGGCCCAGACTGTTGTGATTGGTCACAGAACGCAATTTACATAGTTTTATAATAAATGTACATTATATTTGTCTCAAATCGTCATTGATGTATATACTGACTTCACCCTGTGCTGCAATATAGAGACCTGCGCGGGACACAATTTTCAGTCCCGCTCCCGCCCGCTCCCGCCCGCTCCCGCAGTGTTCAGTCCCGCTCCCGCCTGCTCCCGCAAAGATTTGTCATTTTTAGTCCCGCTCCCGCCCGCAAATGCCCGCAAGACGGCAGGCAGGATGTATGTTCACTTTCTGTCTCACGAAAGGTCTTGGAAAAAAATGCGATTTGTGTACGTTGTATGTTAACACCTTTTGGCATTTATCGCAGCAGGCAAAAGGTAGTTGATTCCCCTCTCCATCATGCACAACCGAAAAAGACTGCCAAATGTCTGATTTGAGGTTTCGTGATATTTTTTTTGTAGTAAATGTGCCTTTCTTTAGAGAAGTGCTTACATCTGAAGCGCTTAGGCCTATATCTGAAGCACTAGGTGCTCTTTTCCTCGTCCATGCTGTCTATTTTGAACTTGAAGCTTTCGAATTCGAACACGGAGCAGCGGGAAGGAATTGTCTCTAAACAAGTGTGCGTGAGATTAGGCCCCGCCCTACCCCAAACGACAACATCCAAGTTTAGGCTGCTTAAAACGTTTTTATTGCTGCCAAACAGAATCTCCCTCACAACTACAAATTATGTACGCTACTTTAATCATTTATATATTTTACTTTACACTCATATTTAATTTGCGGGAGTGCAGCGTATCATCCCCCCCGCCCGCACCCGCAAGTGCACCTTCATCATCCCGCCCGCTCCCGCAATGACCTTTCAAAATTTGTCCCGCGCCGATCTGTTTTGCGTCGGGTCCCGTGGGAGTGCAGAACTCTACTGCAATATACATTTAGTTTTACATTCATTTACAGAAATCAGCTGCTTGAATGAAAATTGCTGATGTTATTGGATTTTCAGGTGATATTCTCAATTCATTCAGTTAACGGACTCTCTGAGGTAAAGTGTTCAGACTGCAGACTTAGCAACAATTGTATGTAATTGTACAGTACAATCATAACATAGTACAGACATTATCTTAATTTCATAATGTCCTTAAACATAACTATAATGCTGGCCGTAAACTGAGAAAGTGCGCGACGCGGCGCTGCACTTCTCGTCTGGTGTGTGACCCCCTTCAGTCTGTTGTGATTGGTCTACTCTGCTCTGATTGGTCAGACGGCCCAGTCTGTTGTGATTGGTCTACTCTGCTCTGATTGGTCAGATGGCCCAGTCTGTTGTGTCAGATGGCTCAGTCTGTTGTGATTGGTCTACTCTGCTCTGATTGGTCAGATGGCTCAGTCTGTTGTGATTGGTCGACTGCTTAAAGCACATGTTGGAAACCAAACACCTATTACTATATCTTTATTTCAGCTCCAGATCTTCCTCAGCACTTGATACACAGTGATACAAACAGTAATGATGGCTACAGTTTTTCCATATCAATTTGAGCGCGAGTCCCCGTCCTTTGGAAGTTCATGAAAAGTGGATCTAATGTCTCGACATTTTGACAACAAGGACCAAACTCTTCCAGTCTCAGCTACAAATACAGTGTTTGAGGGCGTCAAAGCAGATGTTGTTCGCATGCAGCCAATGAAGACCATAGACTGGCATTATGCAAATTTGCTTTATAGTTGACTTTAATGCAACTACGTATCGAAGTAGCCACACCAGGATGTGTCACCAGTGGCTCCAGACCACAAAAAGTCCATCCAAAAGTGTTCAAGTTTCATTAGATGACTTCTAAACTCTAGACATGACTTAACACTAGCCTCAAAAGCTGCTTTCTTCTAAACAGTCACCAAAAGAGGCCAAAAGTGCTGAAGATCATGTTGACACTTTCTCTCATTTCAGCCAAAGAGCTCTGAAATGCTGTAAATGCTATAGCTCTCACACACTTCTCTTACAATTCCTCCACTTCTGGTAGCTCAATTTGGCACGACAGCTGAACGTAGTTGTGTCTAGTTTGTGCCATGTATTTTTTACACTAAACTTTATAATGTTTCTCGGATAAGGTTAAAAGCTTTGCCAATTCTTTTCTTTTTATAACCTTCTCCAGCCTTTTCCTTGCTATAAACTTTACAGACATCATGACAGAAGGACCTTTGTGAAACCTCATATAAAATGAAAAATGAACACACCATCAGAACCTTCCCAAACTCCTCCTCTTCCATCACACAAAGGTTCTGGGAAATAAAATAAAAAAAACTTAACAAAAACCTGACACACACTTTGAACATCCACCGGAAGAAATATACCACCCACTGTTTACTTATAGACACTATATACAATTAAGACACACTAACTCTAATCTCACATTCTTTTTAATATTGGGATGGAGGGAATGTGACACTATCAACCCCCAAAAAGATTAGAAACAAAGGGCATCGGTTATAAACGTGTTGGTATAAACTGGAGCAGAAAGCAGGCACATTCTTTTATAGAATTAAAAATACTTTATGGGTTTATATCAGAACTGGTTCCATTAAAAATATAAATAAAATACTGGAATTGAAGGATCTTTAATACATTTGGTTCTGATAGTTCTTGAAAGTCAGAAGTCATATATATATATATATATATATATATATATATATATATATATATATATATATATATATATATATATATATATATATATATATATACTGTATATATATTTCCATCTCATATTTAGAGAATAGTGTTAATAGATGCATGAAAATGGCAAAAAAAATTCTCAGTTTGTCCTCCATGGAAAAAATAACAGCATACAGTAATAACTTATACCATGAAAAATCGATGACAGAATGTAAATTCTTTACAAACCACTGGAACTAGAAGTGTTAAATTCATTACAATTGAAATCCTTATTTTACCCTTGAATGAGTCTGTGCCCCCCACGGGCCACCCAGTCAAAAATTCTCGACATGTCTGGAAACAAAGCTTTTTTTCATTGTAGTTTGGTCAGTTGCATTCAATGGGAACTGTACTTTTAATGAACCGGGGAGATATTCCCTCCGGCGCTGCCCCGGAGTCCTAACCGGCTAATTCATGGCACAGAATTTAAACATTTAAAACTCAAGTCATGAAGAAGAAAATGGACTTTCATGAGCCTGAGGGTCACGCAAAGAATTTAACCCTCATAAAATGTGGCCGATGTGTGATTAAAATGACCATAAATCCCAGTGATGACGAGAAAAAGCGTAAGATCCCAAGGACGGGATTGGAGGGCCGATTTTGGAACATGACATCCGGTGATGGATTACGAAGCATCTGAAGTTGACGTGTGGCAGCTACAGTGCAGCGAGCGCTGATGAGGAGGTGGCGTTTGACAAAGCGCAGCTCTGTTTGGCAGTGAGTGATGGCGACTGATTACAGCCTCGGTTTCACAATGATCTTCACACACTCTGACTGCAGGGGGAGAGGGGGAGAAAGCACCAACATGAGATAGCGAGAGAGAGAGATAGAGATACGGAGAAACAGCTAGGACAGCGAGACCGACAGAGACGGATTGATAGACCTGGAATGTCATTTTCACACTTTTTTTATTTCTCTGGCTTATGGCTTTTTTAATGTAAAAGTACTTTTGCAAGTACAAATAATACTAAAAGACGTTCTAAAAATTTAAAGTAGTCGATTCGTGTGCTATATTCCAAGTCATACAGTAACTTTTAACGTGTTTTAAAGGGACAGTTCACCCAAAACTGAACCCTTCTAAACCCTAAAGACTTTCATCCATCTTTAAAACACATATGCAGATATTTGTCATGAAATCTGAGAGATTTCTGTCCCTCCATTTAAAGTATGTTCACCCAAAACTCATAAAATAAATTCATATGAACTGAGCGGTTTAATTCAGTTCTTGTGAAAAGACAAGGTCGCTTTATATGATGGACAGATTTAATTTAGGCTTTTATTCACATTTAGAGCAGAACAAATATGGTAAACCGAAGCTCAAGCATGCTTGAACGAAAGTCTTGTTTGGAATGACTTGACAGAATTGATGATAGAATGTTAATTTTTGGGTTAATTATTCCAAAATAATAGACATATTAAAATGTCTACGATAAAGAAAAAAAATAAAGAAAGAAAGAAAAAATCCATACGTGTTGAAAAGCTTATGCTACTTTAAAAAAATAAATAATCTAAAAACGTCATATGGTGTAACCAACTAAAGAGTAATATATTTCATGTTACCATATCTTAAATACATGTGAGTGTACACATCTTTATTTATTATTTTATATGATCATATTACATTACATCATATTTTATTAATATATTTTCAAATAAAAATTTTTTTTTATTACAAATAAAATTTTATTACAAAATAATTTTTTTAGGGAGCCGCACCAATCTTATCTTGTCAATGTCATAAAGATCAATTTGATATTTTAAGATACTTGTTGACCTTGACAAAGTCATGAGGATGTACAGTACATGTAATTTCTTTTTTTATGTTTCTCCCATATGATTAGATTTTTAGTAATTGCATTATTTTAATGTTTTTTTCCCCCCCTTCTGTATATGATATGAGGACAATGATTTAAATTTACATCCACAGAAATATAAAAATGTATTTAAATATAGGAATACGTTACCGCATGTGTGAATTTTAAAGCATTTTTATGTAAATTAATAAAAAGGACAAGAAGAGAGCATTTTACAGTCCTGGCCTGTTTTGTCCCATGTCTCAAGAATCCGTGAACATTTGTCAGCAACCGATTTAACATCTCAATTATTCAGCATATGCCAGTGCCATTGTTCTTCAGTGGTTTGAGTTTTGAGGCTAATACATATGTCAAATTATTCATGAAAATCTTATGGCACTGAGAGGTTTTCCCATAACTAAACTAAACTTAGAACAACTGCTGCCTGCATCCGACTGCTTGCTGTACGAGGTGTTCAACATGCACAGTGACAACAATCTGGGAGCAATCTCTCCACAACCTGACTATAACATCACGTAAGCATTTGGCACATGTATCGTTGCTTATGCCATTATACATTTCCACAGAAAATTGACAGGAATGTCAACTATGAGAGCGAGTATCGTGTTTTTCCAACACAAAAATAAGTGAAAACTTGCTTCAGATCACTGGGAAACAGGCAGTTGTTTCCTCCCCATTATTTCACAGAATGAAGACATCGTTCACACACAGTCACGAAGAACAGATCAGAGCGAGTCACATGACAGAGACGCCACTCAAGTGATTAAACATTTAAAAGCAGCAGCTCTGTTACGCAATGTGACTACACATCCGCTGATTATTACATCTCCAATTACGCCCCATTTACAAATACGTTATTAAACAATTTCTTGAGCAAGAACAATAGCAGTTCCCACAGAAACTACACTGTTTAGAGGGCTAGCAGAGAGGCCAGGCGGCAGGAACTCTCATTTTAATGTTCTGAATTTTCCTTCCATGGTGCTTTTATGAGCCGTTAGTATGAGTCATTATCTTTTATCCAAACGCACTTCCATCATCTAAATGTTCTTTTTTCATACTCCACTTGCAGATTGAGCATGCACTTTTCTGAAAGTTAGTTAAAACAGTATTATTTTATGCATGCCACACTGCGTGATAACCATGACAGATTCAATTATTTCATTTATATTTAACTTGGACAATCTACAGTAGTGGTTAAAAGTGATGTCCGGAGTGGACTGGTTTGGGGATTTGTATTTAATGACCATACAAGTTCAATTAAACCATTAAAATATGAGGAAAATATTACTTTTTTTTAACTATTCTAAATATGAGGGAAGAACAAAACACTAAACTTGGTTAAGACACCCATGGCCCGGAAGCTCAAAATAGCAATGAAACATCTAAAAGTATTTTTATTTGTGCGTTGTACGTGAGCTGAACATCTAAAGTATCTTTATTTGTACATTTGCTTTGTCTATGAAAAACGTTTTCATTCTTACTGGCGCTGACGGACAGCCGAAGCATGCGCATCATCAGACGCAATCCCAATAAATACAGTACATATACACAGATATATATACAGTATTTCTAAATATCTGTCTTGGAGAGTTTTCATGCAAATATAACCTGTTATGTCGTATGTGAACATTTAACTGTTGGGGAAAAACATCTGATGTGTAACATTATTTTAGATTCCAGTTGTGGAATCATGGAAAAACAGTTGAATATATATTTTTCTTATAGATATTTGATTTTGACTTGGTGTGTGCCAAATTTGGTGTTATTACCAGGGATTTTAAGCTATGGTTTCTAGGTGATTTTGTCTTTGAACCTTCAAAAAACTTGATTTTTCTCCAAATT
>NC_138723.1:7103169-7248169 GCF_965113295.1 Leuciscus leuciscus
AAATTTGACAAGCTTCAAAGTCTTAGCGATAAAATCTACCAGATGGCACAACGTTATTTCTGAAAGGAATAGTTCCTCCAAATATGAGAACTCAGTCATCATTTACTCACACTCATGTCTTGCCAATCCTGCATGGCCTTGTTTCATTCACGGGACACAAAAAGATGTGTTGAGAAGAGTGTTAACACTTTTTTTCTCTCAATCCAATGGAAGTAAAGCCTACAAAGCTCAAAAAAGAAAAAAAGAGGGGAAAAGAACAAACAAACAAGGGGTTTATATTACTATATCCATGATATTTTATTGGAATTTGTGTGTTCTGAAGCCAAAGGATGGCTTTATGTAAGGAACAGGCCGAAATTCACTGAAGACCCCTTGCAAGTTTGAAAGTGCAAGTAAGATTTGAGAGCTACAGCAGAGGAGAAGATTACATTCGGGGAAAAAAAAAAAATTAACACAATGTTTTAACACAGCTTCAAAAGACTCAGAATACAGCACAAAAAACATCATTTTTGGAGCTCAGTAGCTCTATTCCTCATTCACTTTTATTGCATGGAAGAGATTTTCATTCTTGGAAGAAATTTTCATTCTTGAAAAAAAAATACAAGTTTGGAACAACATGAGGGTTAGAAAATGACAGACTTTTCAATTTTACACTTTAAATGTAAACTTTAAGCCATCTGATGGGCACTTAGATTTACATGGTTGTGGCTGAATAAAGATGATCACTTACAACACTAGCCCCGTTTACATGCACACTTTTTTGCTATTCTGATTAAGATCGTTCTGATTGACGGATTCCGGTTGACTGTTTACATGGGATGTTATCTAAACCGATCTGGTGTTTACATGTGCTGACGCTTTCAATCGAAATCATTTTGTGACATGTGCACACTTGTCTGCCGGATCTGGAAGCTCATTATTTTCCACGTTTTCAATCCTGTCAAGATGGTGCATCACTTAATCGTTGCGTTAGTTGTAGGCATTAGCCGCGTTTCCACTGTCGGGCCAGTGCGAGCCAGGGCTTTAAACGGCCGTGCCAGGCTAATATCCTCGGGCCAGTAGCACCGTGCCCAAAATCTGCTGCGTTTCCACTGTCGGGGCAGAACAGAAGCTCCACAGCGCTTCACTTAAAACACGCCCGTAACACGCCTCTCTGGAACAACGTCACACAAACCCATCATTTCACCAACAAAATGGAAGTTTTATCAGAAAACTAATCAGAAAGAAATCACTGGGAACAGCGTGATCGCAAAACCTGAGCGACCGTTTGCTGGCATTTTTGTTGTTTAATTGAATATTTAAAACCCAAGCATCGATGTTTTACCACAGGTTTACAATAAAAAGCAACACACATCATAATTAATTAATTTGTGTCAAAATTGCACATTAGTCACACAGAAATAAAGTGGTTTACCGTTTATGACGTTTGTGAACGTCTATTTCACAAAAGAAAGAGGACACACAACTTATTCAGTCGCGTCTGTTTCTGTTTATTTGGTAGCCTAGTTACAGCACATATTTACATCACATTTAGAAAGAATGATAATTTCTACAAATATGCCACCAAAAATATTACCTGAGGAGCTTTAGCACTCTCTCCCAGAAGGATACAGTTATATTTTCAGTCTGAGATAAAGAGGATAGTCCGGTATAAAGAGGCGAGAGCCGCGAGACGTAGGCTACTGACAGATCAAATAAATCAGGATTATTATAACCTATATGATTTGTCTAATTTCTTGATTTGTCTGATTTCGCTGATTTCTAAGCGTTCATATTTACCATGTTTACTATGGTAATGGTTAGCGTGCATCGTTTTTTGCATCTGGTCACAAACAGAAGGCATTATGTTAGCTGACAGAATTATCTGGCGCAAAACCAGGCATGCGCAGAAAGACGTACACTCAAAGTAATCGGATCAGCTCGTTTACATGGTGTAATCTTTAATTTGATCGGTTCATGAAAAGGTTTATTCCACCCCCTTCAATCCGACTGAAATTTCAATCGGTTTGAGCATTTTTATTCCGATTGAGGTGTTGACATGGAGCATTTTCATTCTGATTGGACTTTTAAACTGGTTATAATCGGAATACAATGCTACATGTAAACGGGGCTACAGAGAATCAACACCCTTAAGGAACAGAAAAGCCCATTAGTTCACGAAATGTGTGCCAAAATACAGTGGTTTGATTGAATGCACAACCTTTGACATCAACAACACATGATATGGGATGTGCTTTGTTTTTCCCTGTCATTTTTGAGTCCGAACACACCTGCGACCAATTCATTGAGAACTACTGATCTAAAAGCGCTATACATATAAAATAAGAGGTTAGTTTGAGTTTGCAGTCACAAAAATTGTGCAAAAGCAATGCTGAAACTCAGGCTCAAAACCTTACATCTGTGTGAAGGCAAATGAAGCTTCTCTACTTGTAATATTCTGGTTTATGAGAATCTTCAATGTGAAAAGATGGCAGATCCTCCAAGCCTCATCTGTTTTAGTTTAGCAGTCATTATCTTAAATCATATATAAATATGCACTTCATGTGACTCAAACCTAGCAACCATTGCAGCGCAGCATCTGTGCAGATGATCAATTAGACCCTCTTGACCTTAGAAATCATTAGCATTTTCTTTATCTCAGCCCACAAAGGGTCGGTCCCAAGGCTGTTTCCCTGCTATTTATGCTTTCCATATTTGCTTTATCCAAGAAAACCAGACCTTTAACCTTCATATGAGTCTTGTTCATGGTTTCTACTCTGGATTTTTATGTTCACGGTCATGAAAGAATGAATCATCCGTTCCATGGACTCACATGGACAATGTTTTTCACTTTTTATGTCTATAAAATCTACACATTTTTTCCTTGTCACTGTAGTAAGTTTGCCCTTAGAGACTTAAAGAGATAGTACACAATAAAATGCAAATTTAAGCAAATAGTCATTCTCATGTCATTCCAATTCTTTATAAATGTAAAAAAAAAAAAAAAAGAAAAAGTAAAGTAAAGGACTAGGATTTCCAAGTCAACTAAAACCAATATCTTTTCAATCGACTGGTCGCTTAGTTTCACAAATCCCTAGTTTGGACCTTATTCTTCTGGACACAAAATAGGAAATGTAGAAAATACTAGAAAGTCAACTAGTCGGTTGCAAAATTTCTGTTTAAATGTCAATGAAATTAGTGGTTGTTGCACATCCCTAGTCCAAACAACATTAGGCCCCAATGACTCTTCCACAAAAGTAAATGTTGACAGAATTTCTAACCCTTTAAGGCTGAGATTTTCTAAAAACCACCTTTTTGATCATAATAATTTTCTTAAAATAAAAAAACTAGATGAAAACTAATTGGTGATGTTTCAAAAAATAACTACCCAGCACCTTAGCAACACCCTAGCAACCACCCACAGCATTTTGGCGGTGAGTTGAATCTAGTACTGGAACCCAAATAACTGAAAATGATGAATCCCTTCTACTTGGAAAGTTTCTACTTTCCATACAACGGTTTGTGGTTTAGTTTATCTGAGGATGAACAAACAAATTCCACTTGAATATCATTACTTTGTGAGACTCAACCAAACATTTATGGTCTTCTGAAAATAAATCACTCAGGGTTGAAATATCAGCGATGACTTTCCTCTGCCAGTGTTGACGTAATATGATTGATGTAATCTTTGAGGCATGATGGGAGGATCAGTTGGTAATTCTAAAATCATTCCACATATCCTCACAGACTTCAATTTGCATGTAAAAAGAACAAACACCTGGTAAACATTAATGGGATATTTTTTCCAAAGTTGGCAGATGTTCCTGCTAATGTGCAAGCTTTTTGGATTGAGAATGCCTCCGTTCTTAGTGTTGATGTTTGGGTTTGTCCCAAAACCAGTGTCCGCATTTCAAAACACATGCATCCAGCTAATGAACACATGGGATTCACTGATTAAAACCATCACAAATAAACACATATCCATGAAATGGGATGAAATTTGCTCAGAACCAGTTGTTTTGACTTTCATGTGGCAGATGTCCATGCAGTATTTTTGGACAATTCTGATACAGTCCATTTGATGAACAATAATTACTTTTGCATTAGTAGATTTTGCAGTACAAACAAATGTCCGTTTATTAATTTTGTTACATTAGTGCATTTTGTTTGGACAGAAACAGGGATCATGTAATCATGATCATGAAAGGTTTGAACACAGTATTACCAAGGTAAATTAAGAGAGTCTAATGCAATGTTTTTATACAATAGAACAGTTATTTTTTAGATCTACATTCAGCTTACTTAAATCAAATGTTTTTATTTTTTTATTGTTGCACATCTTGTGTCATTAACATCTTATTTGTAAATTTCAGTCTCTTTCTCACTATAAGGCACCATTGCATGTATATATGTGTATATAAGAAGACTTATTCATTCAATACCACTAATTATGCTGCCTTTACATGCTCTCTGAAATTTCACACTTCTGAACTTGTGATTACGAGTTTGTCGCATTCAAGTGCTTTGCTGTCAGAAAGAATAGGAATCATGGAGGACACCAGGTTAATTCTTTCCTTTTTTTTGAAAAATCTTATTAAAGCCAAAATTATATTTAGCGTCGCAGTTATTGACAACCATAACATTCATTGCGCTATCTAGATAGTCAGCTTGCTGACGAAACTATTTCGTTCAAATACAGGCAATTTTCACTGTGTATAAAACATACAATAACCTACGCATCAAATTATTACTCATTCATGTAAATCTGCACTACTTTAGCAACAAGACAAAGACGATGTAGCTGTTTTAGAAAAAAACTAATAAAGAATAGCAGTCACAGAAGCAATCGTTCTCCTCTCTGCCATGTTTAAAGTTTATGGCCCGCCCAACTCAGAAACTTGGGTATCAGAATCATCCCAGAGAATATGACTTGAGAGGGCGTATACTCGTGTGACTATGACTATATGAACAGTAAGTAACAGTATATGACTAGAAACTCGTATATTTACAATGATTCTGATAGCATGTGAAGGCAGCAAGTGAAGTTCAAAATCTGAACACAAGAGGAGATATTCAGATTTTACCCAATATACCCAACACACACTGAGATGCTGCCTATAGGGCACTCCAGATCGCTCATTTACATGTATGATGCTGCCTTACACTCTCAGTGTCCAAATCAAACTACAAATGTTACACAAACTCCTTCATAGTCTGACTAAAGTAACTCATACATAGGCATTGTGCTGTGAGATGGAATGCAGTGCGTCAAGCTCAGTGAAAAACATCAATCAAAGATGGTGGACGAAGTGGGAAACATTATAAAACTGCTTACAATTCATTCAATACCAAACATTATCAAAACAATAATACAGCATTTTACCCAGTATTTCCGAGTATTATGCTGTTAGCTTAGCAGCATGCTAACACTAAACTCTATTGGAGTCGATTGTAAGTCAAGTCTCCTCGTGTTCTTTGCGTGAGGAGCACTATTTGTATGATGGAGCGTGGAGACGAGATGTAGTGTGTTCCAAATATGGCAGTCAGGATGCCACCTTGGAAAGCAGCTGTCTATCTAGGAAAGTCAGCTCTCTAGGGTCCGGAATCAAACCATTATGAGATGCATTACACTAGGTGTAACTACAAATGTCTCACAAATGATAACTCACATTTTTTTTGAGTCTGAGTAAATTAATAGAAACCGTGCTGAGAAACAGGCATAACGTATTTGATCAAATCCGATGCTAGCCTAAAAATGCTTTGATCATAACTGTACCATCATGACCAGGACTCCACTGGCATTACCTGAGCTCCTGTCCACCACTTTTCCACTAACACTCATTATTTCTGTCATGCTCTGTCAGTCTGATATAAAATGATTTTTATTCATTGCTATGAATTTTGTTCTCTACATATTCTGACTGGTACATCAAAGCCAGTGCGATGGCATAAAGGCGGTTGTTGCCTTACCCTTGGCCTACTTATGCCTCCCCTTCTTCAACCCTCAACTTTTCCAAATTGTTACCCAGACTACGGTCGGAAAGTCACAGCTAACTCTCGCACATCCAGCTGGCAATGCCGCTGTTTTCTTCCTCGAATCAAAGTGAAAAGAAAATAAGTCTGCTTAAAACTGTAACCCCAAGCAGAGAAGATGCAAATGGCTCATCTGTTTTTTTCTTTTTTTTTTCTTTCTTGAGTCCTGATAAACTGGCATGGGCAGAAAAAAGAAAAAACGATGCTGTCATTACCATCAAAAGAAGGCTCCCAGGTGCCCTTTTCAAGCAGAAGGCCCGCTTTATTCACTTTGAGAGACACATTCGTGAGGAGCAAATGAGTGGACAGGCGAGAGCGTATGATTAACTCATCACGCGGCGCTATAAAAAGAGCCTCTTTATTCCCACGCCAGGCGCCACCGCGCTAACTGTATCTTCACTCGGGTTCTTCTCGCAGCCATTAGAAGGTTGATTTACAACAGCGGGGGGAGAGAGTTGTGACAGTTGTGAAAAGCTGTTTTGCAGCTGCTTTCTCCTGCTTGAGCGCAGATAAGCTTTTATAATGGTGCTCAAGTGTTCGCCAGCACTCGCAAGAGTTTGGCATTCTTAAGCTTCTACAACTGTGATGCAATTAAATCCACAATAATACCTGCTACGGCTCTAACGTTTCTAGATAATCAAATAATTCTAGGAAAGGTTTCAATTTTCAGTGATTAAAATATCTAATGCTATGCAGCACAATAACTATGACTGATAAGTAGATTTTTTTTACATTTTCTGAATGTGGTGCCCATACAAAAGGTGTTCTGGGTTGTTTCTGGGGCATTGCTACACTCTAGTGTTGTCAAAAATATCGATATTTCAATATGCATCGATACTGAAATATCTGAAACGGTTCCAATACTCCTTTTCTGCAGTATCGATACATTGATACCAGCTGTGACAGTTCTGCGAATTGACACCCGCCTCCTCTCACTCACTCGTCTCATTCGCTCCGGTTGAATAGCGCTTGTATTGCACATAATGTCCGCCACACTCACACCAAAAGCATGCGCCCCACTGATCTATATAAGTGCCTCATGAAGCCGCCTCAAACAGCTCGCGGGTACTAAATTGACTGCTTTTTCGTGGCTTATTTAGGGCCCTATGAAATCCGTTTTATTTTTTCTCAAATTCCGTTTTATTTTTTTCCAAATTCCGTTTTTTGGGATTTATTTTCATTCCTTTCGGATTTTTCGGATTTGCTTGTTTTCTTTTCACTTCTAAGCAGTATTGACCTTTAAAAATTCAGTTACACAAACTCACAATTCAGCTTTTTTATTTAAACTGTTAATATATTCAGCAAGGCACATTCAAAATTTTCCAAAATTCAGCCAAACCTTCAACAAATCTCTGGCCAAAAATAACAGTAACATGAAGGTTACAGTTACAAGGTAGGATTGATGAATATTAAATGAAAGATTAAATGCAGCCATGCTGCAGGGAGACAGAAACACTGAAACAACGATATGTGCCTGACAGAAAGCCAACACCATGACATATTACAGCCTAAAAGTACAGTGTTAACCCATCGTCATCAGTGACCCCTCCATGTAAGCAAAAAAAGATAAATTACTGACATTTACAAAAACAATGCACATTAGCTTATCTTTTATTATTAATAGTAAAATTCAGTCCGATTTTCCCATGGCGTCTGTCGTTGCTATGCAACCACAATGACAAAGAAGTTTTAGTAGCTAATAGATTTCCACCACCGAGAAACGCTTGCTGTAGCTCTGCAACAAGATTTATTTACGGAGAAGAGAAAAACACCCGTAGTGTTTGTGGTGCACCCCCATCCTTTATGTTGACTGAGCTTTCAATGTTGTTACGGAAAGGGTGAAGTTGATATACTGGTTCTTGTCACATGAACTGCGGTGCGCTTGCGGCATTCTGAAAAGTTGAGGTGTTTTCATCTCGCTGCGCCTGGAAAAAATGAGCGCGTCGCTTCAATTATGAGCGCGCTCGCCTACATTTGAAATGACGAACTTGAGCGCGCGAAAGACACGACATGTGAACGGCCCCTTGACGAGCTCGCTTCGAAATTTTTTTCTTTACGCGGGAACGTAAGGACATAAGGTTACTAGGCAACATGTTTAACAATGCCATTTGGCCACGGTTTAGGTAACGTTAGAGACCTTTCTACGTTTGTTGTTTTAAACTGAAAAAATGAGAAAGAAGTAAAAAAAAAAAATCGTTTATTTAATGTCAACAAAATATATGCAAATTCCGTGCGTATAAGAGAATTCCGTTTTCATGTGTAAATTCCGTGATTCCGTCCGCGTTTTCCGCATCACGGAAATCATAGGGCCCTACTTATTGCACCTTAAATGACCAAATACATACAAAATTATGTCAAAATGCCCATCTTGGCGAGTATTCAGGTGAATACAGTCAATTTTGGAATGTAAATAGTTGCACACATGTTGTGTAACAGTATATTGGATCCGTGAATAAGCTCTTAAAGTGACAGCAGCCTAATAAACCTGCTGCAAAAGACATGGAGAAAATAACTCACTGCTCTCGACTGCGTAACTTTTGTAACTTAAATTTTAAGCATTGATCTGTAGTTATTTTTTACAATGAAAACGATCCAGTGTTATTTTACATTTGATTGCTTTCACTTCTGTAGTATTTCTTACCTGAATACTACTGTCAGACCTGAAAAACGGAAAGCCATGTTTATTTCATTTGTCTCTTTATTCTATTGTTTGTAGTTGTGCTATCGTATGCAATTTCTTTATTTGTTCTTATTTTATTACTTTATTTTTTGTAAATGTATTTCAACGATTCAGATAAAGCTTCAGTGTGTAAGCGATTGCAACAAAATTACCCAAATTACCCAAAAACTATGAGATAATAAGTGATCTGTATGGGGGTAAATATGTCAGTTTGCCCCTTGGTCTCGAAAATGGTATCAATATTTTTCAAGGTATCGAATCGAAGTTGGAAGTTCCAGTATCGTGACAACACTAGATTGTTGCTAGGGTGTTGTGGGTGGTTGCTAGGAGGTTGCTTACTAGCATACTATTCTTACTATATCTAATAAAGATATGGCAGAAATAACAAGAGTCCCGTCCCTTTTTTTAATGCCCGCCAGGTGTAAAAAAAAAAAAAAGAAAAAAGGAAGGAAGCCTGAACACTAAGAAAAGTAGCAGCTGACCTCTCTTCAAAAAACTATATCATTTGAGGTTTTATTCAAAAATTGTGCAGGCGAATTACATGCCGAAGTAATTAGAATTTAAATTATATGTACATATAATTTGTTTGTTGATAGTTATGCTTGTTTCCTCATCTGAGCAGAATATATCAAAATAATTGCTTCGTAATGATTGTGTTAGATCATTGCGCAAAACCATAGTTATGGGGGCAATATTTCTAGAGTTGGGAAGTCTGACTCATCACCCAGAAGTGTTTCCACGAGTCCCTGTGTAGCAGTTTACATAATTTTTTAGCTAATGAATGTTTAGATTAAAAAGTCTGTTTATCACTATGTTTCCAGTAATGATGTCAATTACGGAATAAACTCCAATTAGTGTATATTTGTGTGTTCAAGCTCTGTTTCTTGCAGCCACCCTAATTGTGTTTCTGCTATATAAGTCACAAAATGTTTCTTAGAACACATTGCAATAAAAATGATAAATATGTTATGAGTTTTATGGGAAACATTTACATGGTAAACTATTATTCGGCTCGTTAACAACATATTATTCGGGCATGCATATGGCATTAACTCAAGGGTGAACAGAACAATTCATTCAGATTTACATCTCTCACTGATACTTACATTACTTTTTACAAGTTTTTCATATTATTTTTAATGCATTTATTTAATAATGTGTGTGTATATAACTATGCTTTTGTGAACGAGTAATTTAAAGTCAAATAAATGATCAAATAATTTTATAAATACTCAAATAAATAAATACTTTTGATATGCAAAATTTAAACACTGCAATGGTCGTGATATGATGTCACGCTTTTTTTCATAAACATGAATTCAACATATAACAAATAGCAATACACTCAAAATGTAAAACATATACAATCTACTCGACTTTACTGCAAAAATATCGTTCTTTTAATTCAGCGACGAGGTCATGCTGTGACGCATTGATCTTCTACTGGTCACGTGTTCATGTGATGCGAAAATCACATTATGAAATAAATGTTTTTCTCCAAAACACAATTAGTGGAACCCCAAGAATACGAGCAAAATATCTCTGGAGTATATTTCCATTAATATTTCCATTTTTAAGCACACCAGGGTGACTAGGAACATTAAGTTGTCTAGCTATGACTTCTTGCTGAGTATAAATATGAGGACACAAAAAGGCCAAATTCCCTTAACCCTCTGAGGTCGAGAAACGCGCCGACGCGTTTTGCTGGATTTTTTTTCACATAGCAGCAACATAAACTTAAATTACTCCGTCATTTATGGTTATACAGAAAAAAGAAATATAAAAAAATAATCTGTGATATTTCTACTTTTGTATGTGTCCACTTACAATCAAATCAAAACATTGTGCTTTTGTAAAATAAAGAAAATAAACAGGGTGTGCGTTCTGCCTCTCCGTCGCGGTGAACTTTTTTTTCTTGAGCACGTCTATAAACTGAAACAAAACTCAGCGAATACTTCTCACACATTTATGAGCCATATACCTTTATACACATTTAAGTGTGTACTTTTAAATGATCGGATTCAAACTGAAAACAAATATTCTCTGTTGAAGTAATTTGTATAAAACCAACAGGATGTCCAGCTTCTCAAACGCTTGCTAATTACTTTTTAATTCGACACGCCCACTCGCGCAAAAGAGATTCACATGCAAATCTCCACATGGAACGCGAACGCCCTCGTTACCTCAAACACAAAACACCAAAACACTTCACAAGTCTCTGCTTTTCGTCGAGTTTGGAAGACACGTCTGAGCTTATATTGGATTTACCTCAGAAGAAGAAGAACGCGATTTGAAGACAAGAAAGATGTAAGGTAAGAAATTCTTACTTATTAGTTTATGGTAGCCTATTGTTGCATAAACTTCACATTGCAGTTGAACTGTTGCTAGATATATGGTGAATATTATACTATTTAGACCCGTGTTTCCTGTTAAATACTGTTTGTGGATATCTGCTCAAACATAGATGTGTTTAACCATAATGTTTAATATTTTGGAGTGCGATGGCGTTTGAATGTATCATATTTTGGAGCGCGCTGTGGGTTTGAGTATCATATTTTGGAGCGCGCTGTGCGTTTGAATGTATCATATTTTGGAGCGCGCTGTGGGTTTGAGTATCATATTTTGGAGCGCGCTGTGGGTTTGAATGTATCATATTTTGGAGCGCGATGGCGTTTGAATGTATCATATTTTGGAGCGCGATGGCGTTTGAATGTATCATATTTTGGAGCGCGCTGTGGGTTTGAATGTATCATATTTTGGAGCGCGATTGCGTTTGAAAGGAAAAATGCACCAAACATTAGGCTTTATGTTTTTACTATTATCTCATTTCATATCATCATAACGAATGGAAACATTTGAAGTAACATATGATAATCAATATATTTTTCTCTAGCGTAGTTGTTCTTGAAATCTTTTGGAAGATTTAATTTATTGTTATTATTATTTTATGCAGCACTGCATAGCCTATGCCTACAAGGCACAACAAACCTGGTGTTCATTATATATTGTTGGAAACGTGTGTGTGTGTGTATTCTGTGAATTTTAAAAAGAAATTTTAACCAGAAAAATCTAAAATCTATTCCCAAAATCGTGCAGCCCTATAGTTTCTCTTGATATCAGTATGTTCACAGTTTTTTCTTTTTTTTTTTCTTTCAGCGACCAGATGCAACTGAGTCCTGCTGACTTCAACATTCACATGAGTCTCTGTACATGAACATGGTAAAGTGAAAATCAAACACCTTGGAAATGAAAGGTATGTACAATGTTTTTAGGAATGGCACAAAGGTCTCTGTCTTTGGATCATTGTTTTCAATGTGCTCTTTTGTCATTTGTATTTTTGGATTGTGTTGTGTTGTAAATAACAGGAAGCTCCAGAGGATGCCCGTCGAGGAGGGACACAAGATCGGGAAACCATACTCTGCCCGGCCAGCGCGGGGCTATAAGAAGCAGGCAAACCCGGTCCCTGCGAACTCTCTCCAGAACTCCTGGGAGCAGAGCAACTGGGGGAAAGGCGTACAGACGTAGCCTCGGCCACGTCTGTACCATAGCATCCAGTCCCAGAGGAGCTGGATGCGTGAGGGAGAACCAAAGTGGACAGTGAGACGTCTCTCGAGACGCAAACAGATCCACTTGTGCTTGGCCAAACTCCCTCCATATCAGCTCCACCACCTCGGGGTGGAGCCTCCATTCCCCGGGCCTCGGCCCCTGTCTCGACAGAGTGTCTGCTCCTATATTCTGGACCCCGGGGATGTAGGCTGCCCTGAGTGACAGCAACTTCCCCTGGGACCACAAGAGGATATGGCGTGCCAGATTGGATAATGGGCGCGAGCGCAAACCCCCTTGGTGGTTGATATATGCGACTACCGACGTGTTGTCCGTATGCACTAACACATGGTGTCCCCTGAGATCTGTGATAAAGCTCCTCAGAGCCCGGAAGACAGCTAACATCTCTAGGCGATTGATATTCCAGGAACGATGATGGTCTTCCCACAGACCTTGAGATGAGCGACCCTCTAGGATCGCTCCCCAACCCGTGAGGGAAGCATCCGTCGTTAGCAGTTTGCGACGACAAGGAGCTCCCAGCACTGGGCCCTGGGACAGGAACCAAGGTTTCTTCCACATAACCAAGGCACGTAGGCATCGCCGCGTGACCTTGATTGTGCGAAATGGGTTGCCCCTCGGGGAAAACCCCCTGGTCCTGAGCCACCACTGCAGGGGCCTCATGTGCAGTAGTCCAAAAGGTATCACGTTGGAAGCTGCTGCCATGAGACCCAACAGTCTCTGGAACTGTTTGACATTGAGTAGCTGGCCTAGCTTTACACTTTTCACAGCTGCAAGGATGGAATCTATCCGTGGCGGTGACAGGCGCGCCTGCATCAACACTGAATCCCAAACCACGCCTAAAAAAGTGGTCCTCTGAAGTGGAGAAAGCACACTCTTCTTGGCGTTCAGCCGTAACCCCAGCTCTTTCATATGGGCGAGGACGACATCTCGATGCCGAATCGCCAACTGATGCGACTGAGCTAAAATCAACCAATCGTCGATGTAGTTCAATATGCAAATACCCTGAAGGCGCAAGGGCGCCAGAGCTGCATCCACGCATTTGGTGAAAGTGCGGGGTGATAAAGCAAGGCCGAATGGAAAAACTCGATATTGGTATGCTTTGCCCCCGAAAGCAAACCTCAGGAACTTCCAATGACACGGACGGATGGAAATATGGAAATATGCGTCCTTGAGATCTATCGTGACAAACCAGTCCTCGGACCTGATCTGTGGCACGATTTGTCTCAATGTTAACATTTTGAACTTGAGCTGCATGACTGAATCGTTCAGAACTCGAAGATCTAAAATGGGACGCAATCCCCCGTCCTTCTTTGGAACTATGAAGTACCGGCTGTAAAACCCGGTTTCCCTGTTGGAGGGAGGTACATATTATATGGCCCCTTTCTCTAACAGAGTGTTTACTTCCTGTTCCATAACCAGAACCTGCTCGGGGCCCACCACTGTGGGCAGGACCCCCATAAACCGAGGTGGGCGTTTCTTGAATTGTATCTGATACCCTTTTTCCACGGTCTGCAGGACCCAACGAGAAACATTTGACAGTAGCTTCCACGCTGTCAAAGATTCTACTAGAGGTACCAGCCTCTCGAGACTGGTTTCTGGATTTTGTTGCTGTTGAGTAGTCGGTTCGTCGCCCTGTAACGGCGCACCGGCAGGGAACGACCGAACAGACTGCTCTAGCACCCTCCTCAGAGGGGGCGGGCATCCCGAGGCCACTACGTTTCCGGGTGGACCTTGAGATATGTGCTCGCCGGGGACCGCTGCGCCCTGAAACACCGGAGGCGGCAGGGTTGGCAGACCGGTCCCCTGAGGGCACCGAAGAGAGACGGGCACCGTAAAAAGAGGTGTTGACCGCTCTGCTTCGGGGGGGGACTACCCTCATTTGTCCTGAGCCCTCAGACATCAGGACTTTTTCCCAGCAGCCTTCTTGGCGGTAATAACGGTCCGCAGATCCGTTTTACCCCTCGAAGACTGCTGGGTTTGAGAGCGCCCTCCGTGTCCCCGAGATTTTTGTGGGGGAGCACGGGAGGAAACGCTCTGTTTCTGAGTGGCACGATGCTCAGCGCTCTTTTTAGATGAGTGAGGCTGCTCTCGCTCAGCAGCCTCGATGAAAGAACGGCGGGGGAGAAGTTTCTGAAGTGCAGCTGCCTGTTTTGAAGCTTCTTTTGATTTAGCTACAGCACTATTAACTGCATCTCCAAATAACCCTTTAGTGGAAACCGGTGCATCCAAAAGAACATGTTTCTCTTTGTCCTTTATATCACTTAAATTGAGCCACAGATGCCTCTCAGTGGCCACCAGGGCTGCCATAGAGCGGCCGATGGATTTAGCAGTTTCCTTGGTGGCCCTGAGAGACAAATCTGTGGCTCTACGCAGTTCGGACACAGTATCGGGACCAATACCCCCGCCCTCTACAAAATCACCCAATAATTCTGCCTGGTATGCTTGCATTAGGGACATAGTGTGCAAACATGCTGCAGCTTGGCCGGCGGCGGCATAAGCTTTATGAACCAGGGACGATGTAAATTTTACTGGCTTGGATGGAAGTGCAGGAGCCTTCAGAGAAGATGCCGTTGCTGGAGAGAGATAGCTCGCGAGCGTCTCTTCCACCTTCGGCATCTCCCCATAACCATGCTCTTTATAATTGTGAATGGATGAATAGTGAGATGTTTGTGCAGTATACACTCTATATGACACTGGTTTCCCCCACGATCTCGACACCTCGGTGTGGAGATCGGTGAAAAAACGGAAGGCTCCTGCGCTGAGGCTGTGCACGAGATGGCAGGAAACGTTCGTCGAGCTTGCTTTTCGAACGAACGCCCTGCCTATCTTCTGGCCACTCAATAGATAATCGCTCGACAGCTCTTGTTACAACATCAAGCAATTCCTCAAACGCATGAGACTGAGGTGGCGAATCCTCAGACTCAGCGTCAACACTAACAACATCCAACTCCTCAGAGCTGGACAATTGCAGTGTTGGTGCCTCCATCGGGGCGGAAGAAACCGCAGCGCGTGCTTCCGAACCCTGATGAGAGGCACTGGGTCTATCAGAAGGAGACTGAGATAAGGCAGAGCCCGTCTCAGCATCCACTGATAGATCCATTTGCGAACCCCAGGTCTGTGATCGACGCCGTGGCTCGGCAGCGGCGGGACCAGAGCCCTGGGGAACGCGATCCTGAGCGCTCTGGAAGAACGCCAGGCGGGATCGGAGCGTACGCAAAGGCAGCGCGTCACAATGCTCACAGCCAGCACCCTCGAGTGCTGACTGGGCATGCTCCTCTCCCAAACAAACAACACAAAGGATGTGAGTGTCCCCACCTGTTAAATAACGCGGGCAGGGGTGCACACACAACCTATACTGCTGCTTGCTCGCCATACTGAATATATATACATATGATATATAGACAGACAACACAGACAGATTTCACACAGAGCGCAACTGAAGACTCAGAAAGCTTTCGTTTTCTGTTTCGGGCTGGCTTTTATAGCTTCCTGGTACGTGACGTCACCCGCCTCTGACGTTCCGCCACACCATTGGACTGATTTTACATGTGCTTCAAGACGTCATCACGCAAAGCGTTCCCCATAGCGTCAATTTCGACGCAACGCGAGTTCCCTTGAAAGGGAACCCTACATCACCAGATGCTGTTCAGAAAGGTTTCAAGAAAAATCCTACTCACTCATCTTAAAATAAACTCCAGCATATTCAGGACCAGATTCTATTGTCAGACGAAACAGAAAAGAGCTTTTTGGCAGAAAACCCACCAGATGGTTTTGGTGCAAACAGGGATAAAAAGTCCCCAATGCCAACGGTTAAATACACTGCTGGATCTTTAATGTTGTGGGCCTGTTTTTTGCTGGAGGTCCTGGACTTCTTGTTCAGATGCATGGTATCATGGATTCTAGCAAATACCAACAGATAAAAATCCAAACCTGACGGCCTCTGCTAGAAATCTTATAATGGGCCGGGGTTGGATCATCCATCAGGACAACGATCCAATACAAACATCAAAATCAACAAAGAAATGTGTCACTGAGCGCAAAATGAAGCTTCTGTCATCACCATCCCAGTCCCTGACCTGAGCCCTATAGGAAGTGAATGGGCTGAACTGAAGAGGAGAAGCACCAACATTGATCAGGCAATCTGAAGGATCTGGAGAGATTCTGTATGGAGGAATGATCTCTGATCTCCTGTCAGGTGTTCTCCAAACTCATCAGGCATTATAGGAGAAAACTCAGAGCTGTTATCTTGGCAAAAGGAGGTTGCAAAAAGTATTTGATAAAAGGGTGCCAATAATTATGACCAATGTGTTTTGGAGAAAACCTTTTATTTCATAATGTGATTTTCCCCCCACTTCACAAAGGTTAGATGTTTGGGAATTTTTTTGAATGAAAGATCAAAACGATAAATATGTGACTTGCATAAACACATTTTGGTACGCTTTTAAATGTTCCCTTGTGAAAGCGAACAGAACCAAGAAGAAAATGCAGCATTGCAACAAATTAAGTCCCTGTTTTGAAACAAAGCAAAAGATCTAGACGTCTGAAAACGCCCTAATTGATAAGCATGACGGTTTGTTGTTGACTTCTTGCTAAGCTATTCATATAACAGTGCATAGCACACACACATACATTGAGTAAAATAGTCCTTTTTATAAGTCATTTTTAATAGTCCCTAAATTATATTTAATTGTACAAATATTTGACGTTTTCAGTTTTGAGTCATTATTTGCCTTCATCAACACTGTGACCCTAAGATGCCTAGAAATATTGCATTTCAATTACGTTATTTTTATATTTCTTAATACATTGTCCCAGAATGCCAAGGCTAAGCTTTTGTTTGTGCAAGTTTTCTTTAATTTTGCACACCTGTTATTCCCTATAACCGCAGTGAAATTCTTGTAAAACACCATGCTACAATTATCAAAACACTTTTGTATTTAACGAAATCCTTATAAAGAGAAAAGCAACGAGCGATCTTAACAAGCTCATAATGCTAACCTCCTGCTGGGGTTAGTTACCTCAACTCAACGCTAAGATAATATTCAACAGACATCCTCAGAACATGGTGAGAAAATAGATGTACTGAGGAGAGTTGATATCAGGTGAAGAGCAGTTTTTAGAAGCTTTTAAAAAAGTTGTACAGCTAAATAAATTATTTTTGGTAAGAGATATTAACAAAGTTCCATCGACTAAACGATTACCACCAAGATACACAACAGTGAAATCCCACATCCATCCCTCATAGCCCTGTTTCCATTCACATCAAATTAAAGGCAGGGTAGGCGATTTTTCCCAGATTTTTTAAGTTTTTAAGTTAAGTGGTCCAAATGTATATATATATATATATATATATATATATATATATTCGGTCTAAATGCAATGATACAATGTCCTACCTGCCTGTCAACATGTGTATTTTCATACCTGAGCCACCTTTAACAGTTCCTCCTGAACCAAAACAACGAGTTTATGCTGCGTTCACGCCATAACTACTGTAATTTGGATGGAAGAGATGAAAATCCGTGACGTTATACTCGGGAGCGGTTCGTGACTCGAATTTATGCATTTCAATGGCAACACTATCAACGGCGAAATGAATCTGCAGCAGTCAGGTGATACAGATCAGTGCTCTTTAAGTTGTTTATGTTCATTATTAATGTAATGTTATGTGCTTTGAGATATGGGGTAATTTAACACTTTCATCTCGTGATGCTTTGCAGACTCTGCTGTGTTTTGAAGGATGCGTGGCTTTGGAGATGCTCTGAAGGGAGGGTGGGATCTCATGCTTTCAAAGCAAGCTCGCTATTGCAAGCCTCTCCGACAATTGCCTACCCTGCTTTTAAATATGCTGTTAACCGTAACTCTGTCCCTGCCATTGATGAGTTTTTCCAGCAATCCCAACGGTATCTCACGACCAATTCGTACGAATTTGTACGAGCGAGTAAAAGGTGGCTAATTCGTACAAATTCGTACGATTTGTCTAAACCCCAGTGATGGGTAGGTTTAGGGGCGGGGTCAGGGGTACGTCATTCATTGGAACTCATACGAATTGGGCAACTCGTAAAATATGTACGATTTAGCAAAAATCATACGAATTACGAGTGAGGTCGTATTGATTCGTACGAATTAGCCACCTCGTAAAATACTAAGGTCTGTTTAGGCAGGGATAGTTTGAAGCTATGAATGTGGGGGCGCATGTGCAAGTGGTTGATGGAGTCGATCTATGTTTTGATCATCGTTCCGAATGCAATCCGACACCGTCTTTGACAAAAACATGATTTTCTCAGCTTTGTTTTTTAAAAGCTCAATTGGGTTCATTATTGGACACTAAATTACTGGTTGACAAATACAAACATAAATGGTATTTCTATAACAGCATGCAGTGCTACCTCCACACCAATAGGGGGCAGTATAACGTCCAAGAACACCCAACAAAAAAATACTATCCACCTTTTTCCCAAGCCCCATGTAGCTTTTCCGAATGATTTAATTCCAAAAACTGGGTACAATGAGATGACATGATACACGTTAAAAACCACGTCACATTAAAATACCATGCGTTAACGTTATTCTCCTGTCATCTGAAAATAGAAGAGGACATTTTACAGCTCATTCAGTCAAACTGACAGATGAGGATTATGATTTGAAATGATTTGTTTCAGTCTTTTTTGAGAGGAACTTCCCGAAACCAGAAGTGCCTCCCATAATCTAAAAAGCAGTAAATCTTTAGGGAAAAGGAAAAAAAGGAGGAAAAAACCTTAGGAAAAAAAAACCTTTAAAAGTAGATTTAAAACAATTTGAAATGGAAAAGATTACAGAAACATACAATATAAATGTGATATTATTCTTTTTACTTCTTCGTAATGAATGAAAGAATGTTTATTCACCATCTTTAACTGTGAAAGGATATCCCTCTACTGGTCAAGGTCTTTGAGGAAAGTGCTGTCACATTTTTTTCTGTACTGATTCTTTCCACTCAATCTCCAACTAGCTGAGACAAGACTTTATAACATTTAATTGTCCTTCAGATTCGAGCTCCAAACACAATAAAGACGAGAACGTGACAAAGTCTCCACAATAAGGAGCAAACAAAGATATTGCCCTCGCTAATGGAATTGTTTCCATTACTCAGTCGGGCAATAAAAAGCCATTTTCCTTCTCAGGTCCCGAGCCTGCTGCAAATTACAGCCGTACACATCACAAACAAGCTGTGCCATTATTACTTATGTCTTTCGGGAGTCCCAAGAAGACAGCAGAGGTGAAACTATCGAGATCTTCTTCACTGTTCAAACACAGATATGAAATGTTTCATCATTTTCTCAGATCGCAGAAGGCAATGGCAATCTGCGATATTAAAATGTTCATTAAACTAACGAGCCACCTCTGAAACAACAGGTCCAGCATGTCATAATGAAGCGGACAGTCAACCAGGCATGACAAGAGTCATATTTATGAAAAACATTATTTTCTTTGCTCTTTTCAGTTCAATGGGTCTCAATCACTAACTGTGTGTATGCACACTGACTGAGTGCAATCTGCATATGAATGTTTGGTAACACTTTACAATAAGGTTTATTTTTTAACATTGGTTAACGTATTAACTAACATGAACTAACAATGAGCAATACATTTGGTACAGTATTTATTAATCTTTGTCAATGTTAGTTGATAAAAATCATTGTTTGTTCATGTCAGTTCATGGTGCATTAACTAATGTTAACAAATACAACCTTTGATTTTGATATTGTATTAATAAATGTTGAAATTAATATTAACTAAGATTAATTAATGCTATAAAAGTATTGTTCATTCTTAGTTCATAAGGTTGTTAACTAATGCAGATTAATATTGATGAATCATGATTTGTTGGTAAAAACATTCGGTAACACTTTACAATAAGGTTGTAAAGTGTTACCGAATGTTTTTACCAACAAATCATGATTCATCAATAACCTTTGTACTATCATTTACTCTACATTTACACAAAAGAAAAACCCAACTGAAATCACATACGCAAAAATAACACTCTGGGTGGCCTTATAAATGTGTTAAGATTCAATTCAGCGATATTTCATTTGTATAATATATATTTCATTATACAGTAAAATAGAAAGACAAGTTATAGTCCAAGGTTCCTCTGCATTAAACCGTGTGTATATACAGCTGATAATGTCAGGGCTGTAATCTGGGGCTGTGTTAAAGTCACCATGAAATCAAAATTGACCTTTTATTATGGAATATTGCAGGGTTTTTTAATAAATAATTTATCAGTGCACATCATAATTTTTTTGAATTCATGCGCCTCGTTAGCCTGGGTTTCCCCATGCTGCCTTGAGCGCAGCACGATTTTATTCACGCTGCTAGGCAGCCTGGACACCATGGACCAGATTTTCCCCTCAAAAAGGGAACCAATCACAGAACGGGGAGGGAGCAGCAAGACGATGACGACGTCTATGCGACACACCGAAGCAGTTTGTTTATATCTATGGATCCAACATGGCATCAGACGTGAAGTTACCTTTCGATGCAGCCTTAGATAGTGTTCTAAGTAGTTTAGAACGCAAGTTTATTTCGTCTTCTTCCTCGTCGGATTTCTGCCGCTCTACATACGTCATCTGGTATAATTGAAACGATTGGCTATGAGCTACGTACAGGCGCATTTGATAGACATTTGTAGCGTCCAATAAACGGCTCTGGGCATTCGTAAACCACGCCTCAAATACGAGAAAATTAATGTGGTTCCCAGACCACATCTCAATGAGACGAGGTCTGACGTTAGCCAGGCTAGCACCTCATAATCTTGAATCAGAATAATTTCACTTCCCTCTTGCAGCTCATCTCCGATGACGTGGGCGGGGCAACCTGTCACTCACATGAGATCAACCAATAGCAAACCAGAACCATCTAATCAATTCCCCACGGACTAAATCAAGCCCTGCCCTACATTTGATCTTGTTCCAGAAGCCGTTTCACTCGGATACACGTCACAGGAAACTTCCTATCTCATGCCAACTTTACATTTATTGTGCTTGAAGTGGTTTTGAGGATGGCACACTTGGCATTGCTCGAGGATCTTGCTGCACATTCTCTCAGCGAGAGCGAGTCTTTTTTAAAGACTGTCATATGTTTGCTGAGAATGAACAATGAAGAAACTTTGTGTGGAAAGCCATTATATGGAAAAGGTTTGGGAGTGATATATGAAAATTACTGATCTACATTATTACAGACTGATAATGTGTCCTTACTCCCAGATGTTGCCTAAAGGCATCCAATCAGATTAGAGCTTACCAGATGCATCCCATTTTTGTGCGCAATATGCATCAAGCCGTCAGTGAACGGGCGATGGGTGGTCTAAAGCTGAGAATACTTGATGTATGACAGAACTAGCAGTTTTTTATATATATAAAATGAGGTTGGCCAATCAAAACAGAGCTTATTTACATATGGAGATCTTAAAGGTGCAGCATCAAAAACAACCAAAGGGTGGGAAATGGTCATGAAAAACTATGACTTTTGTTGCTTCAAGAAACTTCAATAACATTATAAGAGGATTTATAATGTTATTTTTTTTTTAACAAATTACAATATGGTCTTTTTGACAAGTTCTGCACAATTTAAAATGAATTCCTTCTTCACTAACTTTCTGTATAACCAAAAGCCTACCAGAGGGACACATCAATCCAGTGCATTAAATTAGACCCAAGGAAAGTAAAATGAGTGACTTGACAATGGGTGAAAAGTTTTGGTAGCTGAGCCGGAATATATGTGACAATGTCAAAGCATGCCTTGCTTTTCAGTAGACCAAATATAGCAGGAAATCTGACATGTTCATATGTTAATTCAGAGCTACTGACATGTACCATGACACTTAATTCTCTAGCTTTCCAGTGTCATTCTTAGTCATCAGCTAAGAATAACCAAATATAACCATGTAACATTGACAGAATGCTCTCTATACTGAATGGTCATATCTCTTCTAGTGATGGCTTCTACATGGCTTCGATTCTGCTAAGACATTTATTAGGTACACATCACCGAGTAGCACTACAGATACATTTAACGATTAAATAATTCAACGATTCCTATTCCGTGTCTGATTCCTCTTAATGATTCGGGTTCATTATTGGTTTCATTATTCAGCATTGATTGTGGTACATTTAAAAAAAATGTACCATATTTAACAAAATACATTTAAAACAAGTGTCAACAAACTTTTTATTTATTTTTTATGAAGGCTGCATAACTGCAAGCCATAACTGGCTTTAACTATATATTAAGCAACAATATTAAACAATAAACATTTTTTAAATACTACTGACAAACAGTGTTGGGGAAGGTTACTTTTAAAAGTAATGCATTACAATATCGAAAAGTAAAAAACTATTAAAAAAAAGTAACTAATTGTAAAATGTGTTTATTTAACTACACACTGTCATATAAAGCCTGTTTTGTGCTGTAGTTTCAGTAGCAATGTTCCTCCACATGAACATTGAACGTCACTCAGTTCTGGATAGGAACTGGCTCGCTCCCAGAAAAGGTTATGCCAAATTCTGACCCTTTCTTAAGCATGTTGCTGTAAAACTAGCCTCATCACACCAGGCAATGTTTTCCAGTGCTCTTCTACAGACAGGAGTTGACCCTGCTGTGGTCTGCAGACTATCCACCTCGAGGGTTGACATGTCGCGCATTCAGAGATGCTCTTCTGCATAGCACTGTTGCAACGTGGTTATTTCAGTTGCTGTCACCTTCCTGTCAGCTTGAACCAGTCTGGCCATTCTCCTCTGACCACTCTCAATAACAAGCCAGTTTTGCCCACAGAGCTGCCACTATTCTCTGTAATCACTAGAGACTGTTGTGCATGAAATTCCCTGGAGATTGGCACTTTCTGAGATCCTCAAACCTCCCAGCCAAGCAATCATTCCATGGTCAAAATCACAAAGTCGCCGCAAAAAAACTGCACATCCAACCCCAATGTCTTTAGGTTTTTCAATAAAATCTGATTTTAACAAACTCAATATAAATATGAAGTTTGAAATCCAATTAAAATCAGATATTTTTACACTGTCTCAATCCAAAATTATTTGAGATTGAGACAGTTTATTTCATTACTTGAGATGAGTCCAAATTGAAGTGACACTAATTTTGCTCTCTCTCTCTCTCTCTCTCTCTCTCTCTCTTCATAAAGCAAACTTTGACCATCTTATTAATTTGCAGATGACTTTCAGGATTGCTGAATTACTTTGTGGGTGCAACTGATTCTCTTTGCGTTGAAACTGCCCTTTACTAAACTCTTATTCATATCTACAAACCATTTTGATGATGAGATCTGGTAATCGTATTGTAGAAAATGAGCTTGCACTCCAATAAATCATTTTAAAATATCATGGCTTTAAAGTTATCTCCTATCGTTTCAAGTGTAATCGTGATGGAATTCTACATCTGATCTTGGAGAGATGTGCACATCCTCAGAGAATCAATCCAGGTCTATATTCAAAAGAAGACAGTAATGGATTTCAAAACCACCTGAAGAACAGAGGTTGTGTCACAAGTTTTAGAAGTAAAAGTTAAAGGGGAATTTATTTTTCTAATGTTACTTTTTCCAATCTAATGTGCAGAGAGACAGAGAGAGGAAGGCTGGCTTCCAGAAGAATCTATTGCTCTGTTTGTTATCTAACATATTGATTTCAGGCTCAAACAACTGCATGAGTCTGAGGTGGCACTACCTGTCTGAACAAGTGTTTGAGAAAGCTGAGTGAAGTCATTAATTAATTACATTTGTTGACATTGGTGGTAGATCTGCTCAATAAATCTTTAAAAGATTGTGATCTCGATTCAAACACCCACGCAATTTCATTCCTAAATCACAACTATTCGCCTGCATCTACTAAACCTTTCACAAAATCATACCGTAATATTCAGATCTGTGTTGGTATGAAACAGCGTCTTTTCAACCACAGTTTCGTTATTTCTGTGTTCCAAATATTCATATTATCACAGAAGTAAATGGATAAAAGTTTATAGCTTGGATATAAGCACTAATGTCCATGAAAGCGATCAAAACAGAGCAAATCACCTTTTAAAAAATAACTTGGCGCTTCAAATAACGATTGTATCAATGACATCGTTACACCAGTATGTGGCGACAAGTGACTTAAAAATGTATGTCATTGAATCATTCCTTCAAAAGATTCCTTTAAAAACGTTGATTCATCCAGTAATGAAACAAGTGAAGTATTTATGAGTGAGTAGTTGAATCATTCATTAAAATCCTTCAATATATATATTTTTATTTTAATAATTTCAGAACCTCTAGTAAATCAGGCCTGTGTGTTATTTTGTTTAGTTGTCTCTTGTCTTTTTAGAATCGTGGGAGAATTGTGATCTCTATTCGAAACAAACAAAAAATCGTGATTCTCAATTTATCCAGAAACGAGCAGCTCTAGCCGGTGGCTAGAAAAGGCCTCTATGAAAAGCTGCGTTGGGACAGGATCACAAAACAGATTACAAAATGTGTCACATTAATGCTTAAGATCAGACTGATATGATCAGATATCTTGTTTACTGTTAAACAATAAAATGTATGTGGCTCATTTCTAACGTCGAGATCTGTCGTAAGAATCTGCAGAGTGGACGGTTCTACACAATCAAGAACAGCACAAATTGTGATGTCATCAATGACCAAAAGTTAAGTAGTTCATATTGGTTCTCTTGGTTATTTTGGTCCTGACCACAAAAAAAATGTAAAAATGCATTTGGTCGTGGTTCGTTTAGCATCTACGCTGTCGTTTTTTACCCCAAAAAAAAAAGAAAAAAAAAAAAAGAAAAAAAAAGGCTTTTATGACGGGAATGCAACTTACTGAACTTCCAAAACAATGCTGTGTTCTGGGCTAAATGCACTCGTTGTATGTGCGTAGCTACATATGATGGTATTTTGAGCAGTTGAGAACTCGTGAAGAGCTTATCCAGGGGTCTCCAACCTTTTTTCATTTGAGAGCTACTTTTTAAAAATGAAAGTGGCCGAGAGCTACTCATGTTATACAATACTTAAATATCTTAAATAATGTCTCATAACTCTCATGTTAACAACTATCCAAACTTAAAGGGATACTTCACAGTTTTTTTTTTTCATATTAAACTATGTTATTCCCTTAACTAAGACGAGTTGATGCATACCTCTCTCGTCTCAGTGCGTGCACTCAATCGCTCTGGCACGCGGCGACACTTTGATAGCACTTAGCTTAGCCCAGTTCATTCATTAGGACCCAAACAGAGATGAAGTTAGAAGCGACCAAACACCTCCACGTTTTCCCTATTTAAATACAGTTACACGACCAAGTATGGTGACACAAAATAAAACGTCTAAAAACGCGTGAGCTTGTCGCGCGCCTACATTTGAAATAACGAACTTGAGCGTGCAAAAGACCCGATATGTGAACGGCCCCTTGGCGAGCTACCTCAAATCAGGCCATGAGCTACTGGTAGCTCGCGAGCGACGTGTTGGAGACCCCTGGCTTATACAATGTAGGAGTCAAAACAGCAGCAGGAATCCCTCCGTCACACAAACCAAGATCTTCTGCATTCCCGATCCCTGTATCGAACTGTAACTAGCAATGTAGCTCTTATGACGATACTTGAGAATTCTGTGCTTTTTAATGTCACGTGTTATGACATCTCGTCTTGTTTTTGGTTCGTTTAGATGTTTTTGGTATGTGTTGCATTCATATTTCAGTCAAACCACAGCATAATTAGTTTGGAAGCCATTTTCAGCGGTCTCGGTCCGCTTGTTTGGTGGCACCAGGGTTCAGATGGCAGCGTTCACACTTATTCAAATGAACCGCACTAACAGAGCAATCGCACAAGTGTTCGTTTTAATCAAACCAAACATGCCAAGTGTGAACATTTGTTATTTTTGCAGCTTAGTTTCCGAGAATGTTCTTTTTGAACTCTGAAGGAACTTTTTGAAACTTGATAACTGTTAAAAAATAAACTTCTGTGAATCTTTTCTAACGTTGGGATCTTCCGGAAGAATCTGCAGAGTGGAAGGTTCTACACACAGTCAGGAAGAGCACAAATGCGATGTCATAAATGCCCAGAAGTTAAGAAAACAAGCTACTTCTGCAGCATAGTTTCCATAAATGCTCTTATTTCAGTGTGAGGGAACTTTTAGAAACATCTATGTTTTTATAGTACTTGTACATAGAGCATCAAAGATCAAGGGGAATTTGGTTCCTCATGAAATTTCTCCTCTAAAACCAAAGTTTCAGCCACCCTTCTTTCATGATTAGTGACAGATCATTGCAGTTCCCACGCTGATAGAGACACAAAAGACAGCAAAAGGTCCCAGCATGCTACTGTCTATCAGCCCTGCCCGTTCCCCATGCCCTGTCAAAAAAAAAAAAAGAGAGAGTTTGAACACTTGCTTTCTGTTAGCAACAAATGGAAACTGGCCTTGCCTAGCAGGGTTCCTCTTCTTCTCTCAGGCTTGTGGATTTGCCAAGAGCTGGAATAAAAAAAATGTAGATTTCCTGAGGATGAGCTGTCTGTTGAGCGTCTTTATTCTGGTATGGTAGGCAGTGTAGCCAGAGTTCACAGAGCTGTGGTCATGACTTGAGGTAAGATCAAAAGAAAACGGAGGGGATTCAATATCAATGGGTCGTCAAAAAAAAAAAAAAAAAAAAAAAATGAAAGCCAAGTGTGAAAAATAGGCTTCAGGAGTCTGGCCTTATTACTTGCAAATAAATTATTGAGAGTGTGAGGGAATTTTAAACTAGTCAAAGCTGTGGAAGATCCGAAGACTTCCCAGATGTCTACAGATGTCAAGTGCATGTGGACAAGCAAGGCGGAGGTCAAACTGGTGTCCAGACATAAGGTCACACAATCATAAAGAGAGAGTGACCAACATCCATTTACTAATAAGCATTGCACAGCCTCAGATGCCTTCACAAAGACCCTCAAAGCTGCCAATAGGAGCTGCTACAATAAGCACTTCTGGAAGAATTAGTCAAGTCATTGCCATTATGCGGTCCAACTTGAACTTAGAATTACATCACAAATATATGTGACCCTGGACTACAAAACCAGTCACATGGGTAAAAATAGTTGAAATTGAGATTTATACATCATCTGAAACATTTACCATTGATGTATGGTTTGTTAGGATATGACAATATTTGGCCAAGATACAACTATTTTAAACCCTGGAATCTGAGGGTGCAAATTTTTTTATAAAAAAAATAAATAAAAAAATCGCCTTTAAAGTTGTCCATTTACTGTATGTTCTCGATTGTGCTGTAATTCACTCACAGAAATAAATGTTGTATATATTTACGGTTGGAAATTTACTAAATATCTTCATGGAACATGATCTTTACTTAATATCTTAATGATTTTTGGCATAAAAGAAAAATCGATAATTTTGACCCATACAATGTATTGTTGGCTATTGCCACAAATATACCCGTGTGACTTATGACTGGTTTTGTGATCCAGGGTCACATATGTATTTTTAAGAAATATGTATATTATATACCAGACATTCAGAAATATGCTCTTGTCAAGCTCAAACATTTAAACTTATTAATTATAACTTGATCAGTTAAACAACTGCAAGAACGGAGCTGAACAGTGTGGAAATGAAGAGCTAATCAGAGAGTTACTGGCATTGGCATGAGAATGTCAACTATTTGGATGTTTTTAACCATCTGTTGAAGTTTTCATATCATCATGCCAATTTCTGCCTTTATATCAAAGGGTTGAAAGTTTTAAAGGGAGACGAATCAAATAATAATACTTGATTGATGATTGATAATTGATGATTGTGCTGCTGTTTTCCCACCAATTTATGTCACTTCCTGTAGGATGATGCTATTGTACACTTTTGTTAAAGTAGGTAAAGGGATATTATAAAAGACTAACAGGATGAGAGTTCATACAAATGTAAAAAAAATTATAATTCTCAAGCAAACGTTTTCCCACAAAAATATGAACAAACGGTAATACATTCCCCGTTTTTAATGTTAGAAAAGTGGGGAAATTATTTAAAATGTAACTCATATGCTCACTTAATTGTAGAATTGTGATAAAAGAAAACAAAGCTTTTAATTAAAAAAATTGTGAGATTAATAGGCATTGAACCAACAATATTGTATTATTATTTACATAACTGTATATTACATTGAATTTACTCTTTTCTTTATATTTTCAGTTTTCATTTTTATTTTAGTCTAGGTTATATTTTTATACTTCACACTTTTGTTATGCGAAAAATAATTGTTAGTATTTGTTTATTTTTTAATATTTATATTTAATTTCTTTTTTTTAATCTTTTTTTTTGGTGTGTAATTTTATCAAACTTATTTTAGTTAGTTAAAAACAAAAAGTGGTTGCTTTACGTGTTCCTGTCTAAAGTTCTTGCCCAAAACTACAATTTGGAACAGACGTTGTGCCAATAGTAAAAAGCTGAAGACCAGAAAGACGTCTGGGAAAATGCACCTCACACTCTCATCAGAGTAATGTGAGAGCCGAGGGTAATCTGTCTTGTTTTGCATGCATGAGATGACTATCATCACAGACAGATTGTTGTTAGCCTCCGATATACATCTTATTATACACCCAGAAGTATAAATCACCCAGACACCTAATTGTCAGACAATATTCTGTTTACTATAATTGAAATTCTCATTAGGTTCCATTCACAATGCCGGAATCATATTTTCATTTGGCAAAAGTTCTAATTTCAGAATGACACATTCGACATGAAAAGAAGAGCCAGAGAGCATTAGCGATTCACAGGACACCAGGCTAAAGCACAGGAACAGCATGGTGAATTTTGCCTCCAGCTGGCCAGCACATTTTCCCTGACCCCCCGCCGCCGAGACATGAGAGAGTAAATGGAGGCCCTGTCATCCGGAGCTGTTCCGGGATAATAGGAAATCCCAGGTCGGGGTGGGAAGCCCTGTGGCGCGAACGAGACAAGTCATCGCCATTTCCTCCGATGCGCTCGTGACAACAAAAGATTTCTCACCTAGAATAGGCAGCGAACCCAACCCGAATGGAATATATCCAGCATATTAGAATACAATGGAACGGCATTTAATGATAAGAATGGAACAAAATGAGCCGATGGAGGCTCTGAATGCAGTCGCTCCGGACACATTCGTGTGGGATTGGCTTGTTGAAATGTAATCAGAATAGGGAATATTATGGGTTTTTGGAAATGCACCGTGGTAATGCCATCGTGTTCTCTGAAGTAGCTTGGGATATCATCTAAATACCATAGTAGATGTACACTGCCATTTTATTAAACACATGGTGTTTTGGATTCCCTGCCCTGTCAATCATCTTGTCACAGTTCAAATCATCCACACTCAATTTAATTTAATTTCCTACCGTTTCGGAGAGTAATATTTTAGCACATTAATCTCATGTAGAGTCTCTCCTCGTGTGTTTGCATAATGATGCATTTAAAAGACCAAAATTATCTTTACAAACGTTCACAATGCAGTTGCAGATGAAACATAACGTGGACAACATTGAATAAATGTATTTTTGTCAGGTTAGATACTGATTATTATTCACTCAAATCCCTTTATCTAAACCGCTCTACGTAACCGTCGAACTCGCACATCCTCCATGTTTGTAGTTTTTAACACATTTAATTTGATTTGTAGTTCTAATCAAAACCTTGTCCAACACGCAATGGATTGTGGGTAATTTTAGCCATTAGAGTGCGCACGGATCTGCATTTCAGATTCTAACCGGAAAAAGTAGACCATCCGGGTATCTTTGTAATACTCATTTCATAATACTACGATTTGGGACACACTAATTCTAATTTTGAATACTATTTTGTTCGTTGTGCACTTCACTACAACCAACCATGACAACGTTCACCAAGTCTACATTCATTTAATCAAAAATACGGTAAAACTGTAATATTCTGAAATATTTTTTACAATTTAAAAAAATTATAATAATAATTTATTCCTGTGATCAAAGCTGAATTTTCAGTGTCACATGATCCTTCAGAAATCATTCTGATATGATGAACTGATGATCAAGAAACATTTCTGATTATTAATAATGTTGAAAAAAGTTGTGCAGTGTAGTATTTTTTTGTGAAAACCATGATTTTTTTTATGATTTTTTTTTAAGGATTTTTTGATTAACATTGAGTTCAAACCAACGGCATTTATTTGAAATCTAAATATGTTGTGACATTATAAATGTCTTTACTGCTACTTTGATCAAATAAAGAGTTATTGCTGAATAAAAGTTTTTTTTTTTTTTTTTTTTTTTTTTTTTTTTACTCACTGACCTAAAACTTTTGAATGGGTAGTGTATATGGTATAATTCAATAAGGTCAAAGTACCTTGGTATTATAAATGATTACTTTTTATCACATTTTGTGTGATCTGGAATTCTTGTAACGCATGGATGCATCACAGTAATGAACATTTAATTTTAATTAAAATAATGTTACAAAGCAAAAAATCTAGAAGGTCCTAAAAATAGGCCTGGTTTGCTTTATGCAAAATATTATTTCTTATTTATTTATTTTCTTTAGATCTGATGGTTGAATGTGAGCTGGACATGTTTTTGTGAGGTTCACAGATTAAAACTGCTTCACAATTGGTGCTATTATAATTCCATCACAGTCCTCATAATCTTCAGTAGGGCCTGAGCCGAGGGACTATAAAGCATTTACAGAAGAAAGCCAGGAGACAGCAGTCCAGGACTCCAGGATAAGGGGAATGCAGGATGCTTGACTGATGGAGTGTGCACTGGGAAATATATCTGACAGAATACATTCCTGGTCACTTATTATAGATTCTGAACGTCGTGGGTAGGAGGCAAGTACTTCATATAAACCTAACCTTATAAATAAGGTATAAACAAATACATAACCTCAAGAACATGTCTTGAATTTTAGAATTAATAGTTAAAAATAGACTAAATTAAAAGGTAAAATACACTGAAGTTATTCATTTTAATTAAAATAATTAGAGTGGAGTATAATATGAACTGTCCTGGACTACATAATGTTTACTAAATTATTTTTTTTTTGCTAAAATAATTTACAATCAATCAATCAATCAATCAATCAATAAATAATATTAATTTCAAAATATATCAAATATATTTACATTTAGATTAATGCATTTGGCAGGCACTTTTATCCAAAGTTTTGCTAACGCCATGCTCATACTCTACAAATTAAAGTTATTTTTAGTTACATTAATTAAAGTGGATAATAATAAACAAATATTTTTTTATTTGTTTTATTACATTACAATTTGTTGAAATACATACAATTATTGTGAATACATTTTTATTTAAATAATAATATATAATACATTAATTATATATATATATTTGTAATTCATTAATTACAGTTAAAATAATTAAAGTAGAATATGATATAAAGAACTGTCCTGAACTACATAATGTTTACTAAGCAAATTTACATTAATTAATTTATTAATTATTCTGTTAACATTCATTAAATGTGTTAATTTTAATGGCATTTTTTTTGCCAAAGTGAAGTTGTTTACAAAAATGATTTTACAAAAATAACTAAATAAATAATCTCCATGAATAATTTTGGTCAAATACATCATAGTTATGAACTTTAATCATTCTTTAAAGCGGGATAGGTCATGGACAACACAATGCATTCACAGGTATTTAAACAATGTGATGAACGAAACTATTCTAGCATGCTACAAATAACACATCGCTGTAAATCATATTTTCCACCCTCTACTCTCACCGTAAATGCATTCATGTTCTTTCCTCCCTCTTTTTCTTGATTACCTATGATTTAACCAAGTTCGGAGTTATGTCTGCCTCATTACGCTAATGAAAGCTTTTACTGGTTGCGCTTCATGCTCGGCTAGCAGAATGCGCTGAAGTGCGAGAGCAGGAATCGGGGTCTTCCCTGCTGATTCGGCATGCCATCAGCATCCTGTCCCGCACAATATAATGATCAGGGCCCAGGTGACACGGAGACACAGCCAGCATACTAGAGATCCAGCCGCGTATGCTAATGTTTCAACGCCCACTCGTCAAGCACGGCGCAGTGGGCATAAAAGTTTACAAGGGGGTGTTGCAAACAAGAGAGAACGCAAACAAGAAAGGACAAGTTGCTGTGGTAGACAGTGATGGACAGGCCTAGACACAATCTGTGGACCTTTTCCACATTCTTCAATGTAGAAATCGAAGGAATTGCAGAGGAAATTATTTAAACATGGTAAAAACTGAGAATACTACATTACACAAGCTAAAAGCATGATCAAATTAGACAAAATATACGATAGAAAGAGGACATATATAAAAAAAAATTGGTATTAATTTATTAATTTATTTAAAAATGCGTTTAAAATGCAATTCATTCATTCAAACCCTTTTCAGAATGAATCCTTATTAAAGGGACAGTTCACCCCCCAAAACATATTATGAATTGACTCACCCTAAAGCTATCCCAGGTCTATATGACTCTCTTCTTTCAGACAAACACAATCTGAGTTATATAAAAAATTATCCTGGCTCTTCCGAGCTTTATAATGGGAGTGAATGGTAACTGAGATTTTGAAGGCCAAAAAGCGCATCCATACATCATAAAAGTAATCCATACGGCTCCAGGGGGTTAATAAAGGCCTTCTGAAGCGAAGAGATGCTTTTTGTAAGAAAAACATCCATATTTCTAACTTTATAAACTATAATCACTGTCTTTCGGTATTGGCCGTACACGAGTCGAGTTCCGGCGGAAGAATAAACTCTGCAATTCGTGATTTCAATCATCATCCAGTAAAACCCCCACACAACAAATCTTTTTCTTGGATTTAGGCAATTAATGTGGGTCATAGGCCTACTTCTCAGGTTGGAAAACCCGTAAATCCATAAAAATATGAAAAAAAATCACATGCCTGAATATATTCGATTTCTTTGTCTTGCACCCATGCATTTATTTAAGTTGTGGAAACATGTCCCCTGAATTTCTTTTCAGAGTGTTGACACATCTTCAAATTGACCTCAACAGTTCAGATGGAGTATCACAAACTAATAATGCGACTCAAACTGATCAATATGGGCACGCATGCGCAATTCTCAAAGTCTACCAGCTGAAAAGTCCCCGAAACCCATTCTGACCAGCTTGGTGGTCAACTAAGAGCAGCACACCACGTTAGACAGGTTTATGCTGGGTTTTTTTGTTGTTTTTTTCCCCAGTCAAAAGCACTCTCACATAGTGGTTGAGAGAGCCTTTATCTATAGGGAGTTTTTTTATTATGCTGAGAGACTGCCGAACGCTATGAACTGTGTCTTATGTGGGTGTATTACCTGTGCTTGCGCCTCCATTCGAGCGTACTGCACCAGCATCGGCTCTCCGTGCTTCTGCATGAAGTCTCTCTGACAGCGCTCCGCCAGCGCCGGCTCATTGGGGAGAAAATTACTGGCCCAAACCTGGAGATAGACACAGGAATAGCATGAAGACGTGAACCTTAGTGGGAAGTCTCGCTAATCAGAATCTAATAAAATAATGCTCCCTTCCAGCCATCAAAATAAGGCCTGTATTTAACGTTGTATTTTGCTAATTAATAGCGAAGCATGTGGCCAGCGAAGCACAGAGTGCATGGAAACTGATCCAATTATACTTCGCAACTAGTGGAGTTGGTACTTGGCGATACAATTTCTCTTATCTTTAGCCTTGTAGAGATGATTTAGGGATGGCAATCGGAAAAGACACTTTAAAACATTCATCTTTCCAGGCGCCAAAGACTGTTAGTGCTGCCCAGAGAGAGTTCTGACACATATCCAATACATCTTCAACAAAACAGGGTGGTAAGAGAGATTCTGTTTTCCCCGATACATTTTCCTCACCACCAGAGCTCCCACAAGAGCTCTTCATTCACGAATCTTCATGAGGAAAGAAAACTCTGCCATTATTCACTCCTGAGACAAATGTGAATTACTGCATAGTGATTTCGAGTTTTTGGGAACTCAATTTCAGCAATTTAATCCAGTGCCACGCATGCCTCGGACGACTCTCTCAAGGGTCTTTACCGTGAATTTAGCACTGAATTGTTTGCAATTACATCAAAATCAGTCCTCCGTAATCACAAACACATCTCCCTTCCAGCTATAAAAGTAACTAGAACCGCAAAGCCTGTATTCAATATGCCAGTGAAGCACAGGAACAGATCATACTTTGCAACTAGTGGAGTTGGTACTTGGTGATAACATTTCTCCCGTTTTTAGCCGTGTAGAGATGTATGGCATCCAAATATGTGTGGATGTGTGTATCTGTGCATTCTAAAACAGCAAAGCCTCAACAGAAGTTTGTGAAGGCTCTCTTATAAGTTTTTTAAGTTTGAATTTGCAGAGTGTGGAGAAATAACCTGCTGAAACTCCCTGCCGTTTGGGGAGGATAAGAAGGTAATTGAGAGCATGTTGATGTATTGCACTGGTAACACTTCTCAAGTCTAGTTCAAATAAGTCAGAAAAACTCAAGGAAAGTAGTGTACAGCGGGGCTAAAGGCGCACCGGGGTAAAAGGCACCTTTGATTTCCTCTAAACCACTAGATGGCTAGCCTAGAAATCTAGACGCACCCTAGCGGCAGCAAAATGTATTTTGCAGCCAGGGTAGTCTAGCAACTCTCCATAGACTTTCGAGCTGCAAAAACCTAAATTGGGTCAGGCCAATCACGTCGCGTATAGAGTAGGCGGGGCGGGCTTAACATATGACGGCAGAGTTGCGACGGTTACCTGCCACTTGAAAACAAAGAATGACGGCTACTGCTGGAGAACAGTCTTTCAAATCGGCTTTGGCTGCGACTCTGGAGGACTTGGAGTTAAGTTTTTCTTTGAGAAAAGAGCAAAGAACGACACTTAAGTCATTCTTAAAAAAAGGAAGATGTGTTCGTCGTTTTGCCGGCCAGATATGGCAAAAGTTGAATCTATCAAGTAGCTCCGCTGTTGGGAAAACGCTCTGGTTGGTTGAAGCGCTGTCCTATTGCATGCAGAGGGAATTTGAAAGACAGTCGTTTATCCCGCCTCTCGGAGTGAGCCGTGTCTATGGTGAGTTTCCAGACCTAACATCTTGATGTAGGTCTGGCTTGCCAGGCTACTAGATGGCAGCACTTTCCGAAACATCTTTTTTTCATGATGCACGTGGAAATTTGGCTGATCCCTGACGCGACCACGGAAAGCAGTGCAATGTTGATTCTGCGCTAATTTGACTAATATTTGATGTTTGATTTAAGTAGCAAATGAGAATCACAAAAATTATTGAATATATTTTGAGACAAAGGTCTTCTTTATGATTTTTTGGGTTTTGTTCAAGGTAATTAAAGCAACAGTTTTCCAATAACGGGAGAATATGTAAAGCATCGGTTCCCAACAGGGGGGTCACGGCCCACAAGGGGGCCTCAGCGAGCTCTGTGGGGGGTCGCGTCATATTTTGAAAAGTTTTGAGCAATTTGCATTAAATAAAAGTCCTTCACTTTTTTCTGTTCAAAATGTATATAATGAGCGAGTTCATCATGAATCCATTTTCCAAACCGTGTTTTTGTCTTATCCTGAATCACTATGGTACACCTATAATAAGTGATTACATTGGGACTATTTTACCCTGGTTCGGATCGCTGCCGCTGCGGAGTAGCCCAGTACCTGCGTGACTCGTCATAGACGTACACAGAGAGAGAAGTAGTTCCGGCTACAATGTTCTTCCGAAAGACGCATTATTCTGTTAATAAAAGCATGTTTGTTATCGCTCGCTATCGCGCCAAAAGCCTAAAATATAAAGCCTCACATTGATAAAGCCTCACAAATAACATGCAAGTATTGAGGCCCCAGACAGAAGTCATTTAGTAATAGCCTATATTCATTCTTTTTTTACCTACACACAAGTGTGAATACTGATATTTGTGTAATTGCATTTAAAATAGGGCAAATTTATAGGCTACTCCTAGGCTTACATTTTTAAATTACAAAGGGCCTACTAATGTTTTTGTTATTGTATTTTCAATATTATAGGCTATTATTTGTGCATAAACATATCTGTTTATAGTAAACATACCGTTTGTTTGAAAACAACATATTTTGTCATCCTCCTGCAAGCTTACAAGAGTGAAAATATCATTAAATGTGAAGGGGGGCCCTAAAATATTTTCGTGGGAAAAAGGGGGTCTCAGACAAAAAAAGGTTGGAAACCACTGATGTAAAGTATGGTATTTGGGGTAAAAGGCACGCCTGCTGTCGGGGCGAAAGGCACAATAATTAACATAACAATAAACAGCCGACTGACTTTTCCATTTGTTGACATGACATGGTTAGATTCAGTTGCTAAATAGTGTACACAATATGCCTAAAACGGAAAAGTTTCCCGCGTACAGACGACACCATTGTCAAAACGATCATCATTCACACGGATCTGCAAAAACGACTTAAAACGCTGTATTCTGCTGCCAGGCCAGTAGATGGCGACGAAACACTATAGACTGAACACGTAATACTCATGTGCATGACATCATCGTCTTCAAAGATTCGCGTTTTTTGACGTTTGCACAGAGACCTTTTTCAAAAACGTGCACTTTGAAACCCGTTTACAAAAGTTTGCGTATTCAGGCAAAACGCTGTTGTCGTGTAAACGAACGGCCAAAACGCATAAAAAGTTTTAAATTTTTGGTTAAAAACAGTGTTGTGTAAACAGCCCCTCAGAGATATTCTGTCACGTATGGATGAGGCAAAGATACCAAAATAAAAGGATTTAAGTGCAGCATTCTGCTGTTTAATAACAGAAGAAAAAAAAAAGAAAAAAAATACTCAGATAACTCTCTGATTAGAGACACACATGGGAATGGAACAACCAAACTTCATAAGAAGAGATCGGACCAAGAACTGAACAAAACACAGGTCTTAAATAACAGAGTGAACAAATCAAGCTAAACAACATCAGGTGCAGCTAATCAATCAGTAACCATGGAGACAAATGACAGGGACAAAACAACTCATAGTAAAAAGGAAGAAAAAAGGTAAATAAATACAGTAGTAATAGATATGGGACGGATAATACAAGTGCTACATAATGTTGTTACTGCAATTAAAGAGTCTGACTACTGTTGGAAGATACAAATACAGATAACACATCAGAACCCTGACATAATCGCCATATTTATAATGAAACCATCATATTTAATAATATGATATTAATCTTATCATATAAAAAATATAATTTATTGTTACTACTGTAAATCGATTTGAAATTATTATGGGATCTCCTTCAGTGCTTTCAGAAACTTTACTTTTTAAAATAATTTAGTTTCTGGCGTACAACAACTACATTAAGTAATTTATTTATATTTAATTTAACTTTATTTGCCAAAAAATCTATTTGTATTTAACATTAACATTAATAAATGCTTTTAAAGTATTGTTTGTTGTCATTTCTTAATCTTATTTTCTTAATCTTACCAATTTAACCTTATTGTAATGAAAAATACTGTATAACAGCATCAAGGTTGTGCGAGTTCTTTGGCAGTATCCATCCCAGATTTAATTCGCTCAGTCGTTGCAGCAATATGGCAATTATCTTCTAAAAGAGACAGAAAGAGAAAAGACACTTGAGCTTGTGAAATGTCAAGGTCACGGTCTCGTACTGCCTCTGCATGTTTAATCCAAACCTCCACTAGAAACATCATTTCCTTCAGCTGCGCGTACACCTGCCAACCCCAGCGTTACGCACTCTCTCATCTGAGACCAAACTTAGACCCAATAAAAACTTCATTACCTCTGATTGCTGTGGTTATACTTAAACTTTTAGAAATGCTTCCAACAGCGTTCACTTCACATTTAGAGATCTAATAAAAAAGTCTATTTTCAACAGCCATGGGTAAAGTTTTCCAATAGATGCGTCTATTAACGTTCAAGAACACTAGGAGCGTTTCATCACTGCAAACTCACCAACTGTTGTCAAGGATTTCTCAACATGGTAAACAAAACAGGATGAAACAGTCGGAAAGAACTTTTTTTTTCACAATGACTCATGGAGCTACATGGAAATGAGTCTGTTATGATCTGTGGCCTACAAATGCCAGAATGAATTTGAACATTTTGAGATGTGCGCGGTCATCGCTGACTAATGTGACAAGCTTAAAGCTCACAGTCAATCAAAGAGAAGCTAATTCTAATTCTTGTGTACGTATCCATAATCCATCATAATCCACGAGGGAGCAGTTGTTATAATCAAGAGACAAATTTCTGTTTGCCTGCTGCCAAAAATAATTTAAAAAAGCAACTGTGAAAAGGAGCTCTCTTGCTAAATGATAAATTAGGCTCTCTGTGAGAACCGGGAACCGAGTTCTCCTGGGTTACTGATTGCAAATATAGAAGTATTTCCACAGTGTTTTTTAAAGCACGCTCTTCCTGCCTGTCTAATATGCACCTCTGAGAGATTGTTTGACCTCAGTTTTCTGGCGAATCATTGATTGGGGTCTTCAAGTCAAGCTCCACAGCTCTTAATGCACACGCGAGACTGCTCTGACCTCTCGGCTTAAACACGGTTTTGACTGAAGACTCGCATCAAAAGACACGAATGGCTGAACACAAACTCATCTCGTACAACTACTGACAACTTTTCTTTGATGGATGACTTTTTATTTTACAAGTAAGAAATTCAAACCCAAAAAGTAAGGCTGCATGATTTGAAATTTGTGATTTTGGGGATACAAATTGTGATTGCGATTTACAAAAAAAAAAAAAACTTTGAAGAGCTTGTTTTGTAGGGCTGCACAATTTGGCAAAACGTTTGTGAATATATATTAGTGTGGCTATAATAATAATAATAATTTACATTTCATTATTATTATTATTATTAAATAAAAAATAATAATTTATAAATAAAAACAAAATACGAAATATTACTATTGTAATATTTCACTGTGAATCGAGTATTTAAGAAATAATAATAACAACAACAACAATAATAATGTTTTACATTACAACTATAAAATAATATAAAACGTTTTTTTTTTTTGTTGTTGTTGTTAAATAAGAAAATACAAATTACTACATAAAAACAAAATAAGAAACATTACTATTGTAATATTTCAATGTAAATTGAGTATTTAAGAAAATGTAGAAATAATAATAATAATAATACAAATATAGTAATAATTATTTTTATTATTTTACATTATGACTATAAAATTACAATTTTATATTATGATTAGTATTAATAATGAGAAAAAAAAATAAGAAATATTAACTATTGTAATATTTCACTGTAACTCTAGCATTTAAGAAATGATCATATTGTTTACATTACAACTATAAAATAAAAAATACTAATATGTATAGTTGTCTTTGTTTCTTCATTTTTTTAAACGTTAAACCATCAAACTTTTCTTTCGACAGAAAATGTCAGGAAGCCCTTAAAGCTTCTTTAGCTGATGAGCACTTTGCAATTTTGTTTTTATTTTAAATGTTTTAAATCATGCAGCCCAACCAGCAAGGAATAAATCCTTGGGATTTCTCTTTAAGGTCATGTTAAGGTCATAAAACACTGTCAGTACATATTTTAGAAATGTGTCATATCTCAGAGTGAAATAATCAACAAGATAAAACATGTATCACGAAAAGTGGGCAAGAGAATTGAGGGTGAATAGTAAATGGATCCTGAGGTTTAATGTTGTATTATTTCCATATTTAACCTTCAATAATATTTAATTTAAATCATTAAAATGAATAATATATAATAAATAATTATATTTAATAATATTATTTTATTATTTAGAATAACATGTATCCATGAGTCACTAAGAGCAGTAATGTGCACTAAGAACGCAAATAGGGTCAATACTTAATTTCATCTGGATTTTAAATATCAGTAAAATCAAATAATGACTAGAGAAATGAGTTATACTATAATGTCTCAAAACATGCTATAGAGTAAAAACAAACACTTGGGGCCAAGAGTGTTGAAATCATCAGAAGAAACAATGAAAATGAGTTGGATCACCAACACCCAACATCGCTGCTTTATTTAGGGATGTAGATGATGTGTTTCCCCCCTGCAGTTCACTTTAATAACACAGTAAAAATTAAAGAACTGTTGAGGAAAAAAATCAAGGTTGTTCTTTTTAAAGGCCTCGGCAACGAGACCAGTTTCCAACAAACATCTGGAACCGAGCAGCACTTTGTTTGTCCATGTTTATTCTGCTTTTCGAGACAGTGGGCCAGAACGTCTGAGCTTGCTTGGATTTCTGAAAATGATGGATTTTGAAAAGAAAATGAATCATTACTCGTGGGTCACATCTCCGATCACCTCATCATATTTAGGGTGATTTCTGCAGGGGCGCTCAGAAGTGGCCAGTGTCTGCATTAAAAGCAGATGAACAGAGGAGGCTTGAAGAAGGATTCAGTGTTTACAGAATATGAATCACTGTTGGACGACTTTCAAATATGTTTTTCCAAGTCGTGTTTCCCTGATATTGTGGGAAACTGTGGAGCAGAAGCACACCTGCTGTTCACCAATAATTAGGCAATTAAGATTTGCTTAGTGCAAAACTGTGTAACATCAAGCCTCATTTATGAAACATAAGCGGAGCAAATGTCTGTGTAAATTGTTCGTAAAAATATGCTTATGTAAATCAGCGCCACCGCTACTGAATCTAAAGCGCAAAACATTTATAGTGTGTAGACAGATTCTATGAGACAGATCTTTTTAGTGTATCATGATTATACAACAAACTAATCTAATTCTGAACGAGCCTTATGAATATGAGTCTTCATTTAAAGGAATAGCGACCCAATGTAATAGTTTCACTCATAGTTACCGCAGGCAGAAAACAAAAGAATAGGAAATGTCATCAGCAAAACTTGAAGTGATTCAGTGATTTACTGCAGAGCAAGTACTGGACACAGACAAATATTATTATTATTACACTGTCAGTTAATGGTGGATATGGTGAAGAAGCTGTCAGTTGAAAATTATAGCTTTCAGATATATATGGTTAAGATTGTGAATATGGGCCAGATGCTGAATACAGGGAAATGAGGACAGTGATGATGCTCAAACTGAAAGGTAACAAAATATGCTTTATTTTATTCTTTTTGTAATTGCTGTTTAAATATCATGAGAGTTTTATACTATTACGGTATAAATATATATCCATCCGTGTTGGATATAGATTTGGGTCACTGAAGACTCGAAAATGTAATAATGATTGGAGAAACATTCATGCATTTAAGGGTTAAAAAAGTATCTAAAAAGACTGTTAAAAGTCCACAAAAAGTCTGTGTAAAAACATTTTGCAAGAACTCTCTTTAATGTATTTATTATCAAAATGACTAAAATACTTAGACATTTGGAAATGGAATTGTTTTTGGAACAATTGTTTTTATATTTTTAATTAATATTTTGGAAAAACAAAAGTTCAAATTTGCTTTTATTTTTTATATTCAATTTTAATTTTGTTATAGTTTAAGCTTTAGTTATGTAATTTTGTGTTTATTTATTTTTAATTTTGTTTTTTTGTTTTTGTTTTGTTTTATAAGATACTGTGTAGCTTTAATTTTTTTTCAGCTTTACTTTTTTATTTTCAGTTTAAGTTTTAGTTGTACTACTTCAATTTGAACTTTTATTTCTATGGAGGCTTGTTTCCACCACTGAAAATCTAAATAAAAAAGGTAATTTTGTCTTTTTGTCTCGCAATTCTGATTGTTTTCTTGCAATTGAGAGTTTATTTCTCAGGATTGTGAGTTTATATCTTGCAATTCTGATAGATATAAGACTAGATATAAACTCGCAATCCTGAGAAATAAACTCGCAGTTGCAAGAAAAGTTGCAACTAGGGCTGGACGATTTTGGCTAAAATCATAATCGCAATTAATCGAACAAGTTACCTCGATTACGATTATTGAACGATTATTTGAAATGAAAAAAAAAATATTTTTCATATGTCACTGGCAAGGCTTATACTGTAATATGTTCACGGTTATTTTTTCTAATGAAAGAGTGCATAATCCTATCTTTGTGATTCTAAAATAAGGAAACACACAGATAGCTACTAAGACTTATTTATTAAATATTTCAAACAACTTAATCAAATGCACTGTTTGCACTGTTCATGTTCGGTAATGTGATTGTGCTCCAAGTGTTGAAACAGATTGGTGGAATTACATGTGGTCTGTGAAGTTCAATTGATCATCAATTACCACACCAAGGTTCCTGGCTGACCTAGATGTTGCTGAGTTGACTCTGTGTTTGAGTTCTCCTCCATGTTGCTTCAATGTCGCAGACTGGACGGGGCGGAGTCACGTGATTACACACGCGGTAATATGTTTTAAGGGGAAAGTACATTAACACACAGTGGGCGGAAATATTAATAGGATTAAAAAAACGAAATAACCGACTTGGTAAAATTACGTCGGTTATAGGCTCTGAATTTCGGTTTCGATTACTTTTCGATTAATCATCCAGCCGTAGTTGCAACTACCTTTTATATCTTTTATTCAATGGCAGGAACAAGCTTCCATATATTTCAGTTATAGTTGCCAAGGCAACATTTATAATGTTCTTAGTTTCTCCTTCCAATATTTATATATTATTTGTTTTATTTCAATTAAAGGGACAATGTGTAGCTTTTTAGGTATTTTATTATCTAAAATCTATATTTTTATTCATAAATATGCCCTCAATGGTGTACAAATACCTATGCCAATGTTCAGAATAATCCTCGTAAACGAAGAATTTATTATCTTTATATACATGGGACGGGTAAGTCCACGGAGGCTTCCATGTAGTTCCGCCATCTTGAAAAACTATAATAGCAGAGAGGGACAAAAAGTACTAGGCCAACGCGTTTCGTTCAGAGCCAGCGTCACGTGACTGAAGCCAGCAGAAGCGGAGGCGCTTGTCACTGCCGCGGCAAGTTTAAAAGGCTGCACTGCACGGTTATTTATACACCGTTCATTCATACATACATGTGAGTCACAGGATAAGGAGTCCTCGTCGTCGAAAAAGTCCAAAATAGATCGTAAAAGGAAACGTGACCGGAGATTACAAAAACAAGGGTTACTGTCAGGATAGCTAATGCAGGAGAAAGCTTTCAAAAGAGACCCTGAAGTTGCCTGCTTTCTTCTCGACAGGTAAGTCAATGTTACAGTCTTAATTACAAGCTTTTTTTTCATTGCTTGGTTGTGTACTTTATTATATAGACAGTCGAACATTTATAGTTAAAAGTTAAACAGGCTCTTTGATGAATAGCAGCTATTGAGTAAAGTAACGTTAGAGAAGGCTCTGATGATGATGATATCTAACAATGCACATACTTCAAAAAATATAACGAGTAAAGGCGGCATTACTACTAATTACCATAGTTAATGTTTTTGACAGTCAGTAGTTCATACTGTAACATTCTTTTTTTCGTTGTTTCAAGTTTCAGTTTGTTTTAAATAACAAACATGTTCACCCGAAGAAAAACTCGAAGTGCTATTATAAGACATCCTGTCATAGCTTTTAGGTACATAACGGCTACCGTAGATGCAACGCGCATTTGAAAAAGTGAGGCGCTGGAGAGCATTATTCGTTTGAATGCAAAATACAATTTCACCACTAGATGGGAGAAATTCCTACACAATGTCCCTTTAATGAAACTTTTTTTTTTTAAACTAGTTTTAGTTAACAATGACAAGATTATGCTGAGAAAATAACAAATAACAATTTAATAGAAGGTATTTTATGATTGGTAGACATTCTGCTCATTTGCATCACGTTCAATTGTGCTAATCTTTGTCACATGACTAATAGTCACTCACTGCTGACATAAAACATATTACTGGCCATAAACATTTGAACGGTAGCATAAATACATTTAATCAACTGTTGATCATGCATGTCATCTGTACTTCATGGTAATGACAAAAATATTTGGAATTATGCAAATGTGAAAATAAAGTGAACCTGGTTTGTGTTCACATTACACATTATAAGTGAACCTAAAAGTGAGTGACTAAACGTAAGCCATACTTTGCATTTCAAATTATTGTACAGAATACCATTCCTCTCATGTTTCATGAACAGGACCCGCTGAAGATAAAAGCCTTCTGGTCATTTTTTTGGGGTTGTGAAACCCTGTCAGTGTGAGCGCACCTAAAGTGGAGGTGTTTGAGTACAGCAAGTCAACAGGTTCTCCAGCCCGAGGTGATGACTACTTTAAAAAGCCCTCTCGGTATCATCATTTTCATAATTGCCTTCAAGCCGTCCACATGAAGGCCTTTAGTTATGTGTACTTAATGACAGCGCTATTCCCTCCGAGCTCCACGCAACCTTTGAGGCTAGGAAGGTTCACACAGGTAAGCACTTTGCTCAGAGAGCTATTGAAAATGAGGCCGGTGTGCTTATGCATTAAACATTAAGTCCCAGTAGACGGGCGAAAGAGAAAAACACTCGTTTAATCGAGTCCATTTTCCCAAGAATTCCAATTAAATATCTAAAATGAAATAAAATCCTTTGCGTCATGTGAAATCATAAAGCCCATCTCTCTCGCTCTCTCTCTCTCAAGTTCAAGTTGTTTATTGGCATGACATTTGGAATATAGTATTGCCAAAGCATTTTAAATAAGTATATTTAAATACAGAATGGACTAACACCACTAAAGTAATAACAAGAAAAAAAAAAGAAAAAAAAAGATGAGGAACAGTAGATAATAGAAAAAAAAAAACAGCAGATAATATATCTATCCTAATATTAATTTAAGTAATTACAATTATATACAATAAAGAATATGTAAAGTATAGCAAACGAATACAATGGATAAACCATTTTGTATGGTGTGCAAGGTTATTTATATATATAAATATAGTTTGGCTGCCATGAGCATATAGTAGAGTTTCTCTGAGTCATTTAGAGTAAAGAAGGAAAAAATAGAGCTGCAAATTGTGTAAAGAAATCCCCCTTGTAGAGGCATACATGGGACAGACGAGAAGAAAGTGTTACCCATCCTCTATTTGCTTCAAATCAGTGTCTGCAACAGAGACTATCTCTGTTCTCTTGTTCTATCCAGGATTTTTTTTCCTTTCTCTGTTTCCAAGTCATGGTCACTGAGTCGATATTTTGAAATAATTTGTATTTCTTTTAATCATTTATTTGATAAGTAATTTGTCAATTTGGTGGTTATTTTGCCAAGTTTGGTTAAAAGGTCAAATTAGTTTTTTAATTAAACAACAATCTCTTCCATATTTTCTCATTTCATAATTTTTTTTTTATTAAACATGGACCTTTATTTTCAATTAAAAGGGCTTATTTCTGCTATTGGGACACCCTACGGTCTCATGGACTTACTGGATACATGTACGGCAGCCAGTGTAAGTCCACAAGACTATAAGTGCATTAAGTGTGCCATTTGGGACAGGGCCAAAATAGGGTCTCGCGCACTCAACGCGCACGGCCGCCCACACCGCAATGATGTCATTTTTGCCGCGAACACCGCGCTCGTGTGGACGCGGCGAGTATAAACCAAGCTTAAGGGGTATAAGCCCAGTTCAGCCCTACAGGCAAAGTCCCTTCAAGGCAAGTCATTTCACTCGGCGGCCATCTTTGAAACCCTCTCGGACATCTATTTCAGTCATGAAAGTGCAGCTACTATCTTTTTGAATGGGGAAACATCAAAATATCCAAACCTGTTCGCCAAGCTTACGATTGAATTTCGTATATTTGAAATCACCAATGAAATCTGACAACAACTGTCTCATAAATGTTGTTTCTAAACGCTCGAATCATGACAGAAAACGACATTTACAGGCTGGATCAAGCTAATGCGCAGTGGAAGCGCGTCTGACTGTTTCTATGGGAACCGGAGCTTCTAGCGGCAGCTGCAGTGATGCGATAACTTTACCAATCGCCGATTGGCTCTGATTTAGAAGGCGGGACTTATTCCGCCATAATGAGTGTTGCACTTTCCCCATTCAAAACAATACGTGTTTGAAGTGGCTTTATTTACCCTTAGAATGTTTTTTTACAAATTCCAGTTGTGTTCTTTCTATAAAATATCGACTGCATACAGTAGAACTGGTTTAATGATCGCGAGACCTTTTATTTTGATTTGATGGCATAAAAATGCCCTCGAGCCCTCTCATTCAAGGCCTTTACAGCTAGACTAAAGCCCCCGATGCTGAGATCTCAATGCCCAGGTAAGTGTAGCTAGTCCTGTGTTCTAAGACTTCTCCATTATGTGAACTGGTAAATGTTTCCCTGAGACCTGGCCTTCACCATGACTCTGGTTTTGTCCATGTTTACTGTCAGTGTCCATTCCTCGCAGTACACACTCTCTCTCTCTCTCTCTCTCTCTCTCTCTCTCTCGTTTTAGAGGTAATATTGTGCGAATATGGCATGACTTTAAACAAGCACAGTCCGATTGGTCAGCGGTGTGTGTGCTGCTATACGTGCATCTCCTCAGTATTCCGGCTGCTGATTTGGATGTCAGGAGTGATAAAGGGTGACTCAGGAACGAGGGATGGACTAATCGCGCAGTCTTCACGCACCCGTCCCGGAGCCCTAGAGGCCGCGTTTATGAACCTCAGTGAAATAAAACGCCAGACAGCGGTCCATCACTCTCTAGAACAGTGAAGCAGAAAACGTAAAGAAACACGTCTCACAGTCAGTAAATATGCTAGCAGTGACAACATCAGAGACATTAAAAGGAAGCGTGGTGCTATGATTTTCAGGCCTGACCCGCAGGCGATATTTGGGGATGCTACAATTCTCCGGAGTTTGTATACGTCTCTTCTTAGCAGATGATTGACGTTTCCTGACGTACGCTTCCGCTATTTATTCCCTGCTTGTGTCGGAGCCCATGGAGAACGGCAGATTGACTTGCTGTTTCGAAAAGCATCAGCCTGAGATCCAAGAGAACATCAATCACACCTCACTTCTGACCGGCAATCTCTCTCTCCGTGCCATTTCTCTGCTATCGGTCCAGCTGTGTATGCAAATGCATAGATAAGACGACATTATACACAACATGTGTTTATGGAGGGATAAACCAGAGATGCCGTCACTGGAGTTGGTTTAGGAAATGGAGTTGGATCATCTTCATTTATTCTAATTTTACCAAAACTGTCCATCGAGACATGTTGTTTGCTGTGGCTCCTCAGAGTCGGATAAACTGTGTGAACTGTGCAGTGGATTTCAAATCCTCTGTGAAAATATATCTCTTCTTGAGACGCATCTCACGCAAACAGAGTAAAAAAGACCATCAGTGGATTTGTCTACCAGTGAATTTAATCAATCAACCATGAGAACACTAATTTGGTTAGCAACCAGCCATCAAATTTGGGAAAATTGTGTATTAGTATTGTTAAAAATGTGTTAAATGCTTCTGTTTTCAACATTGTGATGAATCATGTTGACTGTAGGGATGTGCAGCGATCTGCGATTCTGTATCTGTCTGTCAGAATGATTCATATCTGTATTTGGATAAAACAGTAAGTGGCGTGGCTTTAACCAGAAGTCCGTCAAATTACTTGAGAAGACCGTTTTAAATGCATCTATTGCCTTCATAGTTATCATTTAACAATGATGCCCTGTGTAAGTCATAACATTTTTTTTTATTATTATTATAGTTATAGCATTTATTTCAATATCTTCTAATTGTCAGAGCCAATAGCCTCGTAGGCGATGCTTACAGATGTTGAACCGAGACCTCTCCTGATCCCAGTAAATAAATAAATAAATAAATATATTCTAATTCAAACAATAAAATGTTAAATAAAAGAAAAAACACTGTAAGGTTATGTTTGGGGTCAGTAATATTGTTTTAATTAAAATTGTTTAATTAAAAATTATACTTTTATTCAGCAAGGATGCGTTAAATTTATCAAAAATGACAGTAAAAACATTTATAATGTTACAAAGGATTTCTATTTCAAATGAATGTATTCATATATTTATTTATTTATTTCATGCCCAATGATTTTCAACATTGATAATAATCTGAAATGGGTTTTTATTTTTGCATCAAATCATCATATTAGAATGATTCCTGAATGATCATGTGACACTGAAGACTGGAGTAATGATGCTGAAAAGCTCTGATCACAAGAATAAATTACATTTTAAAATATATTCAAATAGAAAACGGTTATTCTAAATTGTAATAATATTTCACAATATTACTGTTTTTGCTGTATTTTGGATGAGATAAATGCATACTTAGTCAAACATGTATTGTATATAATAATTATATCTAATTCTCTGTCAATATAAGTCATCAGTACTTTAATATGGTGATGACAAAACATTTGTAATTATGCAAATGTGAAAAATAAAGTGAACCTGGTTTGTGTTCACATTACACATTATAAGTGAACTTGAGTGACTACATGTAGGCTAAACGTCCAAGCTGTAATTGGTTTAAAGGGGTTTGTAGTGGTAATATGTGAGTGATATATGACTAATGCCACGCTCACACTACACTTTGAGGACACAAAAGCTAAAAGGTCACGCCGTGACGAATCAATTTGCTTTACAAGGTTAAGAGTGCAATCACAAACCAAACAGAACGCTTTAAGTGGACCAAAAAGTTCATTTAAACTGTCCCTGACCTTAAAAAATGTCCATTAGCTGTAGCAGGGTTTAAGGGTTTAAGTCCATTTTCCATTCAATATTTATTTATTCATCTTTTGTGGATGTGTTTGTGGACCAGATCCACTTGATTATTATTAAATAATAATTATAATGATGATGATGATGATGATGATAATTATCCGATAAACATAATAATCAATGAACTTTGCATTTAAACTTGTTAAAACGACTCCTGAAACTTACTAGCACAATGATGTTGTTTTTGTGGAACTCCTAAACACTATATTAATTATAATTATTCTAATTGTTATTATTTGTAATATATCTCACAAGAGTCTCGGTTTAGTTTGCTTTAAAGGGTCCAATTTCATTTAGCCATTCACACATAAGCTAAAATTCACACAATCCCTAAAATGAGACAAAAAGTGTGAAAAGACCCTGCGATAAAGTGTTTTGAATTTCACAAAACAGCATCAAGATAATCTCTCCGAGAGAACGACGAGTCTCTGTTTTCTGAGCTGATGTTTAGTGTTTGCTCAGGGGTGGGTGGTTACGGATGATATGAGAAAGCGTGGGACAGACAGAGAGAAAAAGACACAGATCACACAGCTCTCGCTCGCTCCCTCTCCGCAAATACTCTCATCCCGGAGAAGGTGGGCAGCCGGATACATGCGGCTTATCCATCTCTCCCAGGGCATGCTGGGTAAAGCTCAACTCCTGCCGGCTGACATAGACCTAAGCCCCACAGAGCTCCGGTCTCTCCGCGGAGGGCCACACACGTACTGGGAGGGGGATTTATTTACTCATATTTAGCTGCGTCCATTGATAGAACATATGAGAAACTTAAGAGCAGCTTCCGGCTGATGTTATCTGGGCTGAGCCCGTGTGCGCTGGGAGGGTGATTTATGTTCGAGGTCGGTGATTGATGTCACGTCCAGCACATACTGGGACGAGGGGTGGATGTGTTGTCATACTGACACTGTGATGCATGGATGAGCTGTTGCCTAGGAAACTAGTCTAATGTGCTGGGTCTATTAACGTTTTAGGAAAAAATATACAAATATTTTGACCAGTCCCAGATTAATATGCAGAGACAAGTACAATTTTGACTTTTAGATTTTTAATTTATATTTATTTACATTTTTGATTTGTGCTTTTTTTTTTTTTTTTTATTATTTATTATTTAAGTTTATTTTAGCTCATTTTAGCGTCATTATAGTGTTAGTATTTTAAGGCTGTCAAAGTTATGTGTTCTCAACACAATCTTATAATTATTGCTATTCACTGTTATTATTGTTAATTAATACTATAAAAAACAACTATGCAAAAAAATTATACGATCAATAAGTTGACAATTTTCTACTTTTTTTTTAAAGTTAAACAAGATTCCACTCATTTTTAAAGTCAAATCAATGTGTTTTAAGTTGAAATGGCTTGAATATCCAAGCTGATTGTACTTAAGAAGTAAGCCAGCAAAAAATAAATAATTCAGTGCAGTGTCCTTAACTGAAATAAAACATAAATATTAGACGAAAAACTTAAAACCTAACATATTTTATTTCATTTCTTATTTTCATTTAAGTTGAAGTAGCAAAAAAAATAAAAATTAAATTAAATAAATTAAAGCTACACAGAAATATATATTTTTTTAAATATTAAAAATGACAAAAGCACATAAAAAAACATAACTAAAAATAAAATAAAAAATAAAAGCTCATTCAAAATAGCATGAATATAATAGTATATAAATAATACTAAACAACACTGTTGCTATCTAGAAAATTGAAATGCTTATTGCAGGTGGATTGTTAAGGTTTTAAGTTTAATATGTATCAAAAACTAAGTAAAGTAAAAAAAAAGTTAAATCCCTTCATTTTTATGTAATGTATTTGTGATGAAAATACGTTTAGTTTTCATCATGCATTTTATTTTTAATTCAGTTTCTGTTAATGATAACACAAGTTGGAAACACTTGTTAGGCTTAACCGATGGTGTCAGTCGGGGGCATTTACATTTGCATTTATTATAGTTGCTGCATTACAAATAATAAAAAAGAAAAACATTTCTCGAAACTTCTGATTAGGTTTACTTTCCCCAGCCAACTAAACTATATCAATCACAACCTAACAAGTTAGTTCAGTACATCGGCAGCAGAGATCAGATTTGATGAGGCTAAGAGAAAAATGAAAGGTGGTAAACTATAAATCTATGGTATGACTATTAAACCTACATTCCTCGGGTGTGGTTTATTAAAAAGAGAGAATTATAGGGAAAACATGAGTGGTTTGTGGCAGCGTCTTTAAAAGGAGCTTTATGTCAAACCATCTCAAAATCCTCTACTGCCCCCTAGTGGAAACCAGGGCCGTACATCAGCACTTAATGAACTGAGTGAGAGAGGGAGCTCAGTGTGTGGCAAACCCAGCGAGTTCACGACAGTGACAGGCTTCCTGTGCTTAGAAGAAACAAGGGGAGACAGACCGCCTGGAAAAGGGAAACGAGAGGAAACACAAGTTCCTTGCAGCTCCAAAGTCAGAGCAGAAACATGAAGATGTCAATAAAATGCACACGCTATGAAACTGATGAAAGCAGAGAGGTTTTCCGCCCCGCTGCCATCCCGCTTGACTCTGAGACAGAGAGGCGAGAGTCATTTTCTAGAGGGAAGACGGATTCAGTGACGTCTTTTCCTGGAACATCTCTAGTTCCCTAATTGGAGTCTACAGGCTTTTCAAGCTCAAGCTTGCATTAGCCCGTCTCGTCAGCAGTCTCTCAGCTGAGGTGACAGTTAAAGGGATAGTTCAACCAAAAATGAAAATTAGCCCATGATTTACTCACCCTCAAGTCATCCTATGTGTATATGACATTCTTCTTTCAGACGAACACAATCTGAGTTATATTAAAAAAATGTCCTGGCTCTTCCAAGCTTTATAATGGCAGTTAAAGGTTGTATCAGCGATTTCAGGCCCAAACATAAATGCACGGCTGCACGCGAAGTCGGAGTCACGAGCGCAAAACCTCACAACACCCTCCCCCTGTCGGTGATTGGTTGGAATACTATTTATTTTGGTTTTGAGTGGTTGGTGAAACCAATTGTTTTTGTGTGCAGATCTCAGAGCCTAGGCTGCCTACAGAGACGCGGTTTATTGACCGCATGCTTATGGGGCGGGCAGCTAGCGGATCGTTAGGAAAGATTAGATGAATGTGATCATTTATGTTTGGGCCTTTTTTGGGCCTGAAATCGCTGACACAACCTTTAGTGGCTGTTTCTGTTTTGAAGTTTATCCATCATAAAAGTGCATCTATCCATCATGCATCGCTTCACGGCCCGTGTGGAGCACTTTTATGATGGATAGATGCGCTTTTATGATGGATAGATGCACTTTTATCATGACTAGATGCACTTTTATGATGGCTAGATGCACTTTTATCATGGAAAGATGCACTTTTATGATGGATAGATGCACTTTTATCATGGATAGATGCACTTTTATGATGGCTAGATGCACTTTTATCATGGCTAGATGCACTTTTATGATGGATAGATTCGCTTTTATCATGGATAGATGCACTTTTATGATGGATAGATGCACTTTTATGATGGATAGATGCACTTTTATGATGCTAGATGCACTTTTATCATGGATAGATGCACTTTTATGATTGATAGATGCACTTTTATGATGCTAGATGCACTTTTATGATGGATAGATGCACTTTTATGATGGATAGATTCGCTTTTATGATGGATGGATGCGCTTTTATGATGGATGGATGCACTTTTATGATGGATAGATGCACTTTTATGATGGATTGATGCACTTTTATCATGGATAGATGCAATTTTATGATGGATAGATGCACTTTTATCATGGATAGATGCACTTTTATGATGGATAGATGCACTTTTATGATGATTGATGCACTTTTATGATGGATAGATGCACTTTTATCATGGATAGATGCACTTTTATGATGGATAGATGCACTTGTATGATGGATTGATGCACTTTTATCATGGATAGATGCACTTTTATCATGGATAGATGCACTTTTATCATGGATAGATGCAATTTTATGATGGATAGATGCACTTTTATCATGGATAGATGCACTTTTATTATGTATAGATGCACTTTTATGATGGATTGATGCACTTTTATGGACTTCAAAATAGAAACGGCCATTCACTGCCATTATATATTAAAAATAAAATGCCCTGGCTCTTCCAAGCTTTAAAGCTTGGAAGAGCCAGGGCATTTTATTTTTAATATAACTCAGATTGTGTTCGTCTGAAAGCAGAATGTCATATACACCTAGGATGACTTGAGGGTGAGTAAATCATGGGCTAACTTTTATTTTAAAGTAAACTATCCCTTTAAAGACCTATTCCAGCCTAAAAGAGCATTCCAGATGGTCGAGGACTGCAGCGGATTCGTCTTAATCTGCAGAAAGGCCCTCTCGTGCTTTCTGCCTCAGAGAGTCGACAGGGGCAAACGCTAATTGGGAGGAGGGTCAGAATGAGGCAGAAAAAGAGGACATGAATGAAGTAACAAGGTTACGGTGTACCTGACAGTGAGGATGGGGGTTTGAACAGCCCATCGTGGCTCCTTTATTCTCAAAGATCTGAAACACAAGAGAAAAAGACATTATGTCCTGTCAAAGAACCCAGACATAACAGCAAACGTTATACAAGCGTACAGAAACAACCTAAAACATGCTGCAGACAGACAGGTGCAGACAAAACATGCTCTCTTATTAAGACATGAAGAGATCAGAGCACATGTTGCTGTTTGAAGGGAGACATCCTGTCGAAGGGAGTTTTAAGACTTCCTGGCACCTCCCTCAAGGGTGATATAAAAGGATTTGGGCAGGATCTGTCCTTGACTACTCTGCTTGATAAATATTGACTCGGGTAAAGTCACCGCTCTTCAGGGTCTGTAAATTGCAAAGACGAGGCAAAACACATACTCTGATGTGTTTAACAGAGAGGAGATAACCACCGGTGTTATCCGGAGGAGTCGGTGAAACGATAGTCTCCAGTGGGAAAAATGTAGCAATGTCCCAGTAGATGCTTCTCCGATTGGACTGAACTTTGCTGTACCCTAAGTTAATGATAATTATCCGTTTCAACCTGGATTTTTTATTTATTATGTTCCTTGAGGTACACTTATAATGTTAATAAAGTTTTGTGCACAAAAGAATTAGATAGATAGACAGATAGATAGACAGATAGATAGACAGATAGATAGATAGACAGATAGATAGACAGATAGACAGATAGATAGATAGATAGATAGATAGATAGATAGATAGATAGATAGATAGATAGATAGATAGATAGATAGATAGATAGATAGATAGTCAATAATTGTTTTCCTTAAAACTCATCTTTGATCACGAAAATGATCTGAAAACATTTGAAATGAAATATGAAAACATTTTTTTTTTTTTTTTATTCCTTGAAAAAAAATGTGTTATGCCTTAAAATAGCTTTAATGTAACTCTACACCCTTGCCTCATTAAGTATTTTAAGTAAATTAGACCCGCCTCCACTCACTCACACCAGCTCAGAGATCCACTGGTTGAAGTTAATAACTAATGATCGTTGCGACGGAAGTGAATCAATCAAACTAACTTTAGCTGGACAATAACTTTATTCTAGAGCTGCTATAAAGCCAAAACACTTTACTTTAATTTCCTATTTTCAATGTAAAGCTGCTTTGGAACAATCTACATTGTTAAAAGCACTATATAAATGAAGATGACTTGACTTGACACATTGATCTGATTGGTTACAAGATAGTTTGTGATGTCAGAAACGCCAGCGATTTCAAACCGTGTTTTTGAGACTGTCTTTGGTTCACTGCAGTTTTAAGGTGAAAATACTCAGCAATGCTGTTGACTGTTGAATTTACACATGGTTTCACTTAAAGCATATTAAAAACACCACATGGACATTTAAACAACATTAAAAACTTCATTTTCACCACAGGGGGACTTTAATCAATGATCTGAATTTAAATAAATAAGAAGAACGCCAAGTGGAATGAAGTGTATAACTAAACACAAAACCCATGCTTCTGCAGCCTTGAGAAGAGGCTGAAGCACAAGTGTTTTGAAAATTGTATCCATATTAATTTGTCATTTACAGACAAAGCCTTATGAAATTGTTTATTTGCGGGTTTGTGATGTAGCTGCTGTCAGACACAATACAACTGACTGTATCATCGGTCAACCAAAGTTTCTTTGTAAACTCTCCATTACACTTCACCTCCTATACAAAACAACCTGCAGTCAAATGCTCCAAACGGACACATAAATCTCAGACGCGATCCATGACACCATTAAAGATTATCCATCCATTTGTTCCTGATGCTAGTATCCTGCTAAAGTCTCTACAGAAATGAGCAAATGAGCTACTTAAACTGGACACGTCAAAGCAAACGATCCTTCACACTTCCATTTGTCCTGTTGTCGAGCGTGTGGAGTACACCAGAAACTGAAATCAAATCTGTATACGGTATCCAGTGTAGACAGCATCAGTGTTTATAATGGTTCTATTGGCTTTTGATGCAACGCTCACATCCAGTGTAGGCATGTGTGAGCCATAAGCGTCTGAGTGCAAGCGTCATCGGCCTATGATGCGATGATGTAAAACTATCAGTCGATGTCTTGCTCTAGAGGCAGTCTAGAGCATATGTGCAAATGTGTTTGCCCGTGTGACGCCACAAATCCACAATATCCAAACAAGCCATTTTTGGAGCTTGATTAAATAAATGCTTTGTTTATAATGAGGAGGATTAGCCTACATCAAGATGTTAGGGGTCTGGCAACTCACCATTGTCAGGGCTCAATCCGAGGGGCGGGATAAACGGTTGTCTTTCAAATTCGCTCTGCATGCAATAGGACAGCGCTTCAACCAACCAGAGCATTTTCCCAACAGCGGAGCTAGTTGATAAATTAAACTTTTGCCATATCTGGCCGGCAAAACTACGAACACATCTTCCTGTTTTAAGAATGACTTAAGTGCCGTTCTTTGTTCTTTTCTCAAAGAAAAGCTTAACTCCAAGTCCTCCAGAGTCACGGACAAAGCCGATTCGAAAGACCGCTGTTCGCCAGCAGCAGCTCTTCTTTGTTTTCAAGTAGCAGGGAATTCACGTGGAACCGTCACACTCACAACTCTGTCGTCATTATGCAAAGCCCGCCCACCGATTCTATACACGATGTGATTGGCCTGACTAGAGTTTGGTTTGTCCAGCTCGAAAGTCAACGGAGAGTTGCTAGGCTACACTGGCTGCAAAATACATTTTGCTGCCGCTAGGGTGCGTCTAGATTTCTACGCTAGAGGAGGATGTTTTAAGCTATGAAACTTGCTGGATGTTTAAATGTTACAAAGACCTCTTGCATGTTAAAAAATATCAAGGCAAATTTGATTTCTCATTCCCTTTATCAAAAAAGTATGCATGAAGGTCCACCCTAACCCCACCCCTAAACCTAACTGTGAGTGGGGCGTAAGCATATCGCATGAAAAAGTACAAATGAGAAAAAAAATTCATTTGAATTAGCCACCGAATTGCCAAACCATAAAATAGTTAGGAATTGCCATGAGTCTCTATTGGTTTGTTGCATGTGCATCTTTATTTCAGTATTATTCTTGTCAACAAAATTACTAAAGAAAATGTTAATTGACAAAGACGAGATGAATATATCATAAAAATAACAAATGTTTTTGATAAAGTTGACTTGTGACATTATCACATCATCAACAGAGAACAGCGCATTACAGTACATTGTGTCCTCACTTCGTGCAACAACAGTTTTCCAATGACAAGCATTCAATCTCTGCTTCGGACCAAGCAATTGGACCAAATGAGGAAGTACCCTAATATGCAGCTGTGTAGAATAATGATTTGGGCCAATGAGATTTTACAGTGCACAGGTCTACTCAGTGCAAAATGCTTGTCGCAATCCCAATTGGTTAGGACAATAACTCAAATTGACATGAAAGAGATAGCTCTGATCCCTGATTCCTGGAGTTCCTGAGGTCGGCACTGTGCCGTAATACACTGAAGGTGCTTCCTTTTGCCATGACCCCACAAGGGGTGCTCTTTAGCACCCTTATGAACTATAAAATGAAAAATTGGACACTCTATGGCAGGGTATCCAATCCTGATCCTGGAGAGCAATTTTCCTGCAGTTTTTCTCCAACACACTGCGCCTGGAAGCTTCTAGCAAAGCCACTTGAAGGCAAGCCTGCAACCCTAGCTGAAAAATGCACCTGCTAATGCTGCGGTGCGTAGGGAAGGAGACAAGAGGCCGTTTAAAAAAAAAAAAAATTGTCAATGGAGGAGCTTCACTACACTGAATAAACCGCTTTTGTGAGGAAATAGCTTATCATTTACTGAATCGACAGCCCATCGGCTAATCTTCAACATGTTTGTTTTTAATCATTTGTTTTGGATTGATCCATTTTTAGTTTACGGAAGAAAAAAAAAAGTTTTAAAAAAGAAGTCACGGACAATCGCGCGACAGTTATGGTTCAGTTTACGGCACTTCTCATTCATTATATGGTATCCGCAAACAGTGACTGATTGTCGCACAACTCTGAACGAACTTCAATGACGTCAAGGCTATAATGTGAGTGGGTATCAAGGCACACGTGATCCAAGTTAGCCGTCATGTATGGTAGCCCAATGGTAGAGCCACGGACCCTCGTAACACCCAATCATAAGACCATCTCTGTTTGTAGTGATCCGGAAGACCCTGATTTGCTGGTTCATGTGTGTTTAATAGGGGTTGGGGCTAAACTCTGCTGGTAAGTGGTCTTCAGGAGCAAGACTGGACAGCCCTGTTTGATGGTCTTGTGGACTTTACAGAATTGCACCTTTAGGGGTAAAACAACATGTCACTGGAGCAGGTAAAGGTACAACTTTATACTTTATCTCCCCTTACAAGGTGCATAACCTTAGTAGTAAAATGTTCCCTTAAGGTACTACTACAAACCTTTTAGGGATAAATCAGGTACAAAGATGTCCTCTCGAGGGTACTGGCCAGGAGAACACGCTGTTCTCCTAAAGGTACATTTTTGAGTTATTTTTCTGAGAGAGTACAGTGAGCACCACAAGAACACAAGTCATTGTATCACTGCATTAAGTGTTTTGTTCAGCGCTGAAACCTCAGTGATTGCCCCTTGAGAGGCTCGAACCTGCAAACTTTCGGCTGCCAGCCCACAGGTTTGACCACTTGAATACACCCTGTACTTGTGTTTATGAAGATCATTTTAACTGATGGCACTGCTCTCCTTGCTAGTTTGAAGCTGTCATATACCACAGCATCATAGTGCATTGGGAGAGGTATTTGTACACTGTTGTAACTGTAAAGTTTATTGTATTTCTGCACTCCCGGAGAATACACTCTTCTTGTATTAATTGGTATTGACTGTGTTGTATGGTACACGAGTATCCTTCCCTCATTATTTATCTTTCTGTGGGAAAACTGCAGGACTAGTAGTTGTTTTACACCTGCCGTTGATCATGGTGACAGTTGTTGTGTTTCATCAATACATTTGGTTGATACAATATGACATTTTGATGGCATTCTACTAACTACAAGTAAAGTTGCAAAACTACATGTCAACTAACTCTCATTAATTTGCAACTACATGTCAACCAACTCTTAGAGTATTAGTAGACTGGTAGGGTTCAGGTTAGTAAAATATGTTGACATGTAGGTGCAAAGTTACTTATAGTCAGTATAATGTCTGTTGAGGAGCATCAAAATTAAGTTTTATCAGATATTAAGCAGACAGTCTACTAATACTCTAATGAGAGGTAGTTGACAATGACATGTAGTTGCAAAGTTACTTATAGTTAGTAGAATGCCTAAAATGCTATTGTTTTTCCCCAATACGGGACACATGAATGTTGAATAATTATGAATTATGAAGATTTTGTGTTCCATTCACATCTATTCATGTGCATGTAAACATGGGACAGTGGATATAAAGGAATCTGCATGTTACTATTGAAAAAAATAAACTAGTAAGATGTAAAAAAGGTTGATATTGCACATATTGTACAAAAATAAAAGGGCATAATCCTTATATGAAGGTTAGCCAATCACAACCAAGGCCATTTATCTAGAGAAGAAGCAAAAAGGCTGTAAAACAGTCATATAAAACTAAATTATGGCTATTTTAAATGCAAGAAATATAACTAAGATTATAAGTGGGCTTTGGAGAAAAACATTAAATGATGAAGTGTGTTGGGTTCTGTACCATTAAGCAGAATTCCTTAGTTAAACTGAATCTATAGTCTGTCAAAAAGCAATTGATGCTCAGGAACTCTCTCACGCTCATAAGTTAACTATCTTTTGGCACAAACATCTTAATTCGCTGCATTCATATCCCTGGAAGCCTTTGAAGTGCTCCATTATTCCCTTGCAGGAGCATTAATGTGTCCAGAGAGGCCAGAGGAGCGCTCCACACTGCCTGCCATTGATCAGCGCTGAGACGCCCTGACTGAAGAGCATCTCCCAATTGATCCAATTAGCACTGATGAGGAAGACTGGGACAAAACCCAATCGAGCGGCGTCCCTGCCTCTGACTGCTTTAAACACACACACACACTCTTATGCAATCACGTCCCTGTGACTCCAGCAGTTCTACAGGGAAAGTTTCTTCTGGCGACAAATGGTGCAAATGTTTCATTAAGTTGCTACACCCCCCCAGAGAGAGTCACAGCGAGAAAAAGATCATGTCTCGTTTTTTTTAAAATGAGTCGTGTGTCTTACGGCTGCATTTTATTGCAAAATGAATTTCAGTGTTTTGCTTGTGAATGCAAAGTAACAGGTGCACCAGAAATAGAAGTGAGAGGACGAGATGTACTAACCTGCACCCATGTGTGCGCATCACCCAGCTCTACGATCAGATCCGCCCACCTGTCAATCACTCTGCGGATCTCTGCAGGCTTCATGAGCGGGAGGGTGATGTCAGACCAGGGGTGGAAACACATGACCTTACTGACAAACAAACAGGAAAACAACACATTTGGTTAAAACTTCCCCGAAAAACATTATAATATTATTCTATCTATCTCTCTGTCAGTATATCTGTCTGAACACCTATCTATCTATCTATCTATCTATCTATCTATCTATCTATCTATCTATCTATCTATCTATCTATCTATCTATCTATCTATCTATCTATCTATCTATCTATCTGTCTATCATGTCTGTGACCATCTATCTATCTATCTATCTATCTATCTATCTGTCTATCTATCTGTCTATCTATCTGTCTATCATGTCTGTGACCATCTATCTATCTATCTATCTATCTATCTATCTATCTATCTATCTATCTATCTATCTATCTATCTATCTATCATGTCTGTCTGACCATCTATCTATCTATCTATCTATCTATCTATCTATCTATCTATCATGTCTGTCTGACCATCTATCTATCTATCTATCTATCTATCTATCTATCTATCTGTCTATCATGTCTGTGACCATCTATCTATCTATCTATCTATCTGTCTATCATGTCTGTGACCATCTATCTATCTATCTATCTATCTATCTATCTATCTATCTATCTATCTATCTATCTGTCTATCTATCTGTCTATCATGTCTGTGACCATCTATCTATCTATCTATCTATCTATCTATCTATCTATCTATCTATCTATCTATCTATCTATCATGTCTGTCTGACCATCTATCTATCTATCTATCTATCTATCTATCTATCTATCTATCTATCTATCTATCTATCTATCTATCTATCATGTCTGTCTGACCATCTATCTATCTATCTATCTATCTATCTATCTATCTATCTATCTATCTATCTATCTATCTATCTGTCTATCATGTCTGTGACCATCTATCTATCTATCTATCTATCTATCTATCTGTCTATCATGTCTGTGACCATCTATCTATCTATCTATCTATCTATCTATCTATCTATCTATCTATCTATCTATCTATCTATCTATCTATCATGTCTGTGACCATCTATCTATCTATCTATCTATCTATCTATCTATCTATCTATCATGTCTGTCTGACCATCTATCTATCTATCTATCTATCTATCTATCTATCTATCATGTCTGTCTGACCATCTATCTATCTATCTATCTATCTATCTATCTATCTATCTATCTATCTATCAGTATATCTGTCTGAACACCTATCTATCTCTCTGTCAGTATATCTGTCTGAACATCTATCTATCTATCTATCTATCTATCTATCTATCTATCTATCTGTCTATCATGTCTGTGACCATCTATCTATCTATCTATCTATCTATCTATCTATCTATCTATCTATCTATCTATCTATCTATCTATCTGTCTATCATGTCTGTGACCATCTATCTATCTATCTATCTATCTATCTATCTATCTATCTATCTGTCTATCTATCTGTCTATCATGTCTGTGACCATCTATCTATCTATCTATCTATCTATCTATCTATCTATCTATCTATCTATCTATCTATCTATCTATGTCTATCATGTCTGTGACCATCTATCTATCTATCTATCTATCTATCTATCTATCTATCATGTCTGTCTGACCATCTATCTATCTATCTATCTATCTATCTATCTATCTATCTATCTATCTATCTCTGTCTGTCGCCTATCTATCCATCCATCCTTCCAGCTCACTTTCCTTCTGTAGTCGTGATCTAAGCAGCATTTATCATAAAACATACAGTGTACGTTACACTTCACCTTCAACAATTACCCAGCAGAGTTATGAATAAATTCATATAGTACTTCAGTCTATATGCTCAGCCCTGAATGAAACCCAACAGCTGTGCCTGCAAACTTTCCAAAGTCTCCTCTTTCAGGCTTTATGTGGGGCATCCAGTTCTCTTTATTAAGCGTCCTTCACTTGTTTGTGCCTCGAGCGCTATTCTTACTACTTTGAAAACAATGTCAGATCCCAGAGCATTAGAGTTGAGCGTCAGTTGGCAGGGCGTGTGTGTTTGTGGCCTCTTCTGCTGCGCCACTAATTGGATGGTTGCACACACAGGTGCCGTTTCAGAACAGCCGTCTGTGAAGCTCTCTTCTGCCCTCAAAAATAGTGCATAAAATGGGCCAGCGTGGAGTCGATAAAACGGAAAGCACTAGGGATCATGAAATCAGGGTACTAGACGATTCAGTGGTGTCTCTCTGATAAGACATGTCCAAGTGGCAATCACTGTGTGCACATATTAAAGGCCTGAATGACTTTTTACAATCAGACTTATCTACCAAATCCACTTCTTTGATGACAGCACCACCTAGTGTTAACAATATGAAATGGCCTCAAAGAGATAAAACTCATCTGTAGAGTAATTCAATATTACCAATATCACACTTTGTCTGATTTGTGTTTTTAAGCTGCTGATGTATTCAATTTACTTTACAGCCAAATAGTTGGCAAATCCTAAGTATTGTACAACTCAAATCCAGCATGTATTATGCATAATAAAAACGTTTTATATAATTAATAGAAATAAAAAATAAAGTGATTTTAAAAAATACAATTCTAAAATATTAATACTTGAAAACTTGGACAAGTTTGTTGCATAATTAGTGATTTAGCAGATACTTGTTATACAGGGTGAAATGCACTTGAAATGAACTTTCCCTGGAGTAAAATGTTGTTAAAGAGGGTAAATGTAAGAATTGTCATATAATAACCAAATTTTTAACATCAGTGTGTGAACAGCTTGTGAACGAAACTTAAACAAGACCTTCTCCAACTTCCTAGGTTATCTATGGAAGCCTTTAGACCAGGGGTACCAATCCTGTTCCTGGAGATCTACAGAGTTCAGATTAGACCCATTAGACATCTGTCTGTAACCATCAAGAAGACCTGAAGATCTTAACTAGCTGCTTCAGTCCACACTCATACGTTTTCCTTTGAAAACGCATCTTTTTCTCTCCGTCTCGGCCTTCCGTCCACACTGAGACGGCGTTTTTGTCCTGTGAAAACTGAGCTTTTTGAAAACACTTTCTCACGTGGATCAATTTGAAAACGCATTTTGAAAACGAGGGTATTTGGAAATAATGACGAATGTTTAGTCATGTGAACTGATAGATATGCATGTTTATAGTTCTATTGTGTCTGCTATGTGGTATTCACTGTCACGCTGGTGCTAAAATATGTTACTCTGCACACTCTTCATATCACAGTCCTGCAAAGATGATAGAAAATGCACTCACATTTGCTGTCCTGTGGCAAAACATGAGAACAGTGGCGTTTTAGACCAAATAAGCAATGGTGAGTGAGAGCGACCTGGACGCATCAGTGAATGCTGAGATATTTTGCTAAATAAAATGACCCTGCCAGAAGAATTGCGTGATAACTTTATGATGTCTGTTCCGTCTGTATCACATCAGTGAGCTTTTATGAGGGTTTAGGCATTCGCTGTAAGGTGAATTTAGCGTTTTCTGACGTTTCAGTGCGGATGAGAAACGTTTGGAAACGCTAATTACTGCTTATACAATGTTCAGGATAATGCCGAAACAGCTATTCCGTACTGTAATGTCAATATGTCATGCAAAGAAAAGGGATTAATTCAAACTATAGTCTCACATAGCCAGATCTATATAGTCTATAGTCTTATACTATTATATCAGTGTGATTTTAATGACCTCATCTGTCGATATGAAGCCGGTGAATTGCAGAACTGGTGCAAACATATCCACATCACTACGATCAGATGCTTTAACTGCTGTTTTCACACCGCTGTCATCTTTGTTGTGTGTTTATTTTGTTATTGAGAGGAAAGCGCGCAGCACATATTTGCAAATTCATCTTAACCTCACTCTCGGCAGTTTGGATGGCGTCGGGATGTTAGTTAACAATATATAATATCACTGCAAAGGTAGTTGCAACTTCTTTTTACTTCTAAGCAAAGAACAAAGAAAAACTTTGCAGTGAGTTTATCGGGGCCTTGAATCACACTCAGTCTCGTGTGTGAGCACGAACAATAAGTCGCTGGCTGCAGTTCACTTAATGGCCACCGGTGTCGCTAACAATAAGGGTTTCTGAATTCTACATATTACCCCTTTAAATGTTTCGGTTACAGATCTTTAATAACTCAATCATAAATCATTTTAAAGATAAACCAAAAGCACAAAACCAAAGTGAGAATGTGAACAATGGTGATTTTATAAATATTCCACATAGTACACTAACACAGCAAGACGCTGGTAAAGCCTTGATCTGACTCAGAACATAAAATCATTGAGCTCTCTCCTCTCAGTTAACACTCTCCTGAGGTGTCCCAACTCTAGTAGCACAATCAATTTCTACACACAGCACGATTAAACACAGAGAAATAGTTTATTAGCACTGCTTGGCATGGGCCACGAGGCACAATAACTGAGATAATGCACTGTGCTAGGATCCCTCAGTGTCGCTGCGATCTAAGGCAATCTGAGCTAATGTGCTCTGAAAAAAACTACAACTATTATAAGGAACAACCCCAAAAAATGTTTGTCCTAACTTTTTTGTTTGTTTGTTTGTTTTTTGTTTTGTTTTATGCTACAGACCCCCAAATTTGATGATCACCTTGCCAGGGACCCATATAAACATACGTATGTTTATATGTCTGTGACTGTAAACCAGTAATAATAATAAAGCAATTATTTATTTACTTAGTGAACTGTTTATTTATAAATGTACTTATTTTATTTTAATCTTAATAAATAAAATGTATGTATTTATTTGCTTATTTAACATTTCATTTATAAATACAGGTATATTATTTTTTCTTTTATTTTTTTTTTTTAAATCCTAAAAAATAAAGGCATCTATACTGTAAAATATAAATAAATAAATAAATATTTATTTATAAATGTTTATATGTCTGTGGCTGTCAACAGAATAACATATTTGTAATTAATCTCATGATTTCAAACCAGTTTTTTTTTTTTGAACTGGAACATAAAACAGTAATAATAATAAAGCAATTATTTATAAATGTACTTATTTTATTTGAATCTTAATAAATAAAATGCATGTATTTATTTGCTTATTTAAGACTTCATTTATAAATACAGGTATATTATTTCATTATTTTTATTATTTTACAGTCCTGTTTCACATGAAAATATTATTTATGTACTTATAGTAATTGCAGTAACTGTATGATAACTAGGCAATAACCCTAAACCTACCTGTAAACCTAACTTTAACCCCTGTAGTTTCCTAATATTACTCATGGCATGTAAAGCTATTGTAGGAGACTCCAAAACAAAATAAGGAACCTTTAAAATAGAATAAAAGGGGCACTTCTTTTTTTTTTCTTTTTTTTTTTACTTAACCAACACTACTAAGTAGTAAGTTTAGGTCTTAAAGAGAAGAAATAAACTGTTCTCACCAAATGCCTCTGGCTGCTTTGCTTTGGAAAAGTGGGTGATGATCTGAACCTAGAACCAGTAATAAAAATGATCAGCAAATTGTTAATATGCTGGAATGAACTCCGCCTTCATTAACATACAGCCTATAACTGCACATTCAAAGTTTTACAATTAAACTTTGCAGGAACATTAACTGCTTTTATTATAACGGCTGAAAGTACTGTAGCGGTACCATAATACTGTATCAGATCATAAAAACATGGTACTTTGATATACACTACAGTTCAAAATGATGGGATTTGTAAGTTTTTTTATTATTTATTATTAGTATTATTATGAAACCTTCTGCTCACCAAGGCTGCATTTTTTTTTTTATCAAAAATACAGTAAAAACAGAGATATTGTGAAATATGTAGAAATAGAAAATGTTTTCTATGTGAATATATTGTAAAATGCAATTTATTCCTGTGATCAAAGCTGAATTTTCAGCATCATTACTCCAGTCGTCAGTGTCACATGATCCTTCAGAAATCATTCTGATATGATGATTTGATGCTCAAGAAACATTTCTGATTATTATCAAAGTTAAAAAACAGTTGTGCTGCTTTACTTTTTTTGTGTAAACCATGAACAAGTTCAAAGGAAAAACATTTATTTGATATTATAATATTATTTAATATTATAAATGCATTTAATGTCCGTTTTAATCAGTTTAATGCATCCTAGCTGAATAAAAGTTTTCATTTCATTAAAAAGAATCTTACCGTCTCCAAACTTTTAAATGGTAAAGTGAACATGGTACTAAATTATTATCACAATTACAGCTATCCAGGTTTTCCATTACCATGTAACAGGTCCAAAAAATTATGTTTTTGGTTTTTTACAGCAGAAAGTGTGTAATTGAGTCTTATGGCAGTGAGAGTGACAGAGGATCATACCGGGGTCTGGAGCGTCAGGCTGGAGAGCAGGGAAATCATTTTCAAACATGAACGTGCTGTCATAATCAGGATTCACCTGAAATAAAACAGGAACATATCACAAGACTGGTGTAGCCTGTGTTTAATCAAAGACTGGTGGATAAAACATCCCAGAGCGCACTCTTTCATTCAGTTTGTTCTTCCTCAGGTTTACATATTTGAGTAGACAAGCTGCTTCCAGCCAAATGTACATCTGAATGAAGTAACAACGTTATAGTGCCAAAGAGTTCAAGAGTGCATGTTCAACATCTTGTCCGATTGTAAAGTAGCCTGGCAACATTCTTTATTTTAATTAATCATTAAATAATGATATCCAGGAATGAGAGAGTCAGCCAAGAACATTTGTCAAGCTTAAGAGAGCGCTAAAAAACCAGTGCCACTGAATATTCATTGGCATATAACTCACACAAGCCGACGGAGAGACGGCAGAAACGTACATTCAAGGAAACCATATCAACCTTTTTTTCTGCTTAGTCAGAGAACGCTGTATAATGACTGCAGACACATCACTTTCAGACAAGATGGTTTTATCTGTGTTCGTAAAAAAAGCACCCATAATGCTCCAGGCTGAGCCAGAGGTGTCAAGAACAATGAAAATTCTGTGATTAATTACTCACCCTCATGTCGTTACAAACCCGCAAGACTTTTTCCATCTTGGTAACACAATGAAGATCTTTTATGATGAAATCTGAGAGCTTTCTGTCCCTCCATTGACAGCTACAACCACCATTTTGACGCTACAAAACGTTCATTAAGAGATCGTAAAAATATTCCATATAGAGACTCGATTGCTTTACATGATGAAGATATTTAATTTAGTCTTTTATATTGACATATAAACATTGATCAGCGAACACACTGCAAAAAAAGTATTTTTGTCTTGTTTCCAGTCCAAATATCAAACAAATTCTTAAATCAAGAAGCATTTACTAGATGAGTAAAATGACATAAGATATTAAGTCTTGTTTTTTTTTTTTTTTTTTTTTCCATTGGCAGATAATTTTGCTCTTTTTTTTTAAAGCATCAACTCACTTAATTTTGATTAGGTCCCCCAGAAAACAAGACTTAATATCTTATGTCATTTTACTCATCTAGTAAATGCTTCTTGATTTAAGAATTTGTTTGATATTTGGACTGGAAACAAGACAAAAATACTAAGTAAGAAAAGCATTTTTTGCAGTGCATAAACAGAAGCTCAACCGAACCTGCTTAACGCGCGAGAACAAACCTCTTGCTGAAGCTCAAACGTGTTGCGTAACACAAGAACGAACCTCATTGGTTCTTGCTGAAGCTCAAACGTGCTGTGTAACACGAGAACGAACCTCATTGGTTTTTGATGAAGCTCAAACGTGTTGCGTAACATGAGAATGAACCTCATTGGTTCTTGATTAAGTTCAAACCATAGACTGTAAAAAAATATGGACGTAGTGTCCGTGACGTCACCCGTAGGTTTCTGAAAAGCATTTTTGAAGCCTAAAGTAGGCGGAGCCGGCCGTCGCCAACTTGGCCTTGCGTCACTCCCGGATAACAGAAAATAGGCAAAGAGGCGGGGCGTGAGTGGAGCTGAGGAGCCTTGATATGATTCTGTACTATTCTGCTAGTTGAAAATGTATTATGCAGTAACTTAATATTACTCTGAGAGTGTGTGTGTGACAATGATTTATGTGCTTAACGTTACATGTCAGTCACTCTCTTTTTATAGTCTATGGTCCGTCAGCGCGGAATCGCTCGTCAAGTTCGTAGAGAGCTTATTCAGTCCATTTTAAATTCTGATTTTGGCCGCCTCTCAAATGGGTTAAACCATAGATATATTGCCTATGAAGTTCAAGTAAATGCGCTAGAAAATCCGCGCTCATTCATGGATGTGCATTTATTGCATGGACGGAGAAAGCGCCGACACCTGCAGGATTTCATCTGACGGTAGCCTACTTAAGCATATTATAATCTATCTGTTCCGTGAGAGCAGAACGAACGAGCCTTTATTGACGTTTTTAAATCTGAAAACTCCAAAAAGCAACGAAATTGTCAGACATCCATTAGTGCATGTTCACAGAGGAAAACAACTAAAATACAGCGCTGGTTGTTCTCTCGAACGATACTCGACGACAACGACGGAATCCTAAGCCATGGGCGACGTAATGGGTGTATTCAATTGTATGAAATAATCCCGGAAAAAAGCACAAAACACTGCAGAGATGGCAAGTTCAGCAGCTAAAATTTGCTGAGGTGAAGTGACGGCTAGTAACAACAGCAGACAAACAGCTAGCAATGACATCAGCGGGAATCCATCTGCCACTCAAGTGGCCACACCCTTAATTATGCAGAACTTTAAATATTAATCAACTAAACGAATGAGTTATAAAAAAAATCACCCCCCTCACAGTTGTTATGAAGGGCAAAATTAGCTGTAGACCAAAGCCACATAGAGATCCAGGCTGTAAACATGTTTTTTTTCTGCTGTAAAGTTGGTAATTTTAACATGGGGGAGATACAGATTTGACTCACTTCTGCAGCCAGCCCAAGCGGCCAGTCAATGAATTGCAGTTTAACTCACTTCCGTGTTGGTTTCAAGAGAGAGACGGGGAGGTTGCCGCTTGGTTCAAACGTGCTGCGTAACACGAGAATGAACCTCATTGGTTCTTGATGAAGCTCAAACGTGTTGCGTAACACGAGAATGAACCTCATTGGTTCTTGCTGAAGCTCAAACGTGTTGCGTAACATGAGAACGAACCTCATTGGTTCTTGATTAAGCTCAAACGTGTTGCGTAACACGAGAATAAACCTCATTGGTTCTTGATGAAGCTCAAACGTGTTGCGTAACACGAGAATAAACCTCATTGGTTCTTGATGAAGCTCAAACGTGTTGCGTAACACGAGAATAAACCTCATTGGTTCTTGATGAAGCTCAAACGTGTTGCGTAACACGAGAATGAACCTCATTGGTTCTTGCTGAAGCTCAAACGTGTTGCGTAACATGAGAACGAACCTCATTGGTTCTTGATTAAGCTCAAACGTGTTGCGTAACACGAGAATGAACCTCATTGGTTCTTGCTGAAGCTCAAACGTGCTGCGTAACACGAGAACGAACCTCATTGGTTCTAGCTGAAGCTCAATCGTGCTGCGTAACACGAGAATGAACCTCATTGGTTCTTGATGAAGCTCAATTGTGCTGCGTAACACGAGAATGAACCTCATTGGTTCTTGATGAAGCTCAATCGTGTTGCGTAACACGAGAATGAACCTCATTGGTTCTTGATGAAGCTCAATCGTGTTGCGTAACACGAGAATGAACCTCATTGGTTCTTGCTGAAGCTCAAACGTGTTGCGTAACACGAGAATGAACCTCATTGGTTCTTGATGAAGCTCAAATGTGTTGCGTAACATGAGAATGAACCTCATTGGTTCTTGATGAAGCTCAAATGTGTTGCGTAACACGAGAACAAACCTCATTGGTTCTTGATTAAGCTCAAACGTGTTGCGTAACACGAGAACGAACCTCATTGGTTCTTGATGAAGCTCAAACGTGTTGCGTAACACGAGAATGAACCTCATTGGTTCTTGCTGAAGCTCAAACGTGTTGCGTAACATGAGAATGAACCTCATTGGTTCTTGATTAAGCTCAAACGTGTTGCGTAACACGAGAATGAACCTCATTGGTTCTTGATGAAGCTCAAACGTGTTGCGTAACATGAAAATGAACCTCATTGGTTCTTGATTAAGCTCAAACGTGTTGCGTAACACGAGAATGAACCTCATTGGTTCTTGATGAAGCTCAAACGTGTTGCGTAACACGAGAATGAACCTCATTGGTTCTTGCTGAAGCTCAAACGTGTTGCGTAACATGAGAACGAACCTCATTGGTTCTTGATTAAGCTCAAACGTGTTGCGTAACACGAGAATAAACCTCATTGGTTCTTGATGAAGCTCAAACGTGTTGCGTAACACGAGAATAAACCTCATTGGTTCTTGATGAAGCTCAAACGTGTTGCGTAACACGAGAATAAACCTCATTGGTTCTTGATGAAGCTCAAACGTGTTGCGTAACACGAGAATGAACCTCATTGGTTCTTGCTGAAGCTCAAACGTGTTGCGTAACATGAGAACGAACCTCATTGGTTCTTGATTAAGCTCAAACGTGTTGCGTAACACGAGAATGAACCTCATTGGTTCTTGCTGAAGCTCAAACGTGCTGCGTAACACGAGAACGAACCTCATTGGTTCTAGCTGAAGCTCAATCGTGCTGCGTAACACGAGAATGAACCTCATTGGTTCTTGATGAAGCTCAATTGTGCTGCGTAACACGAGAATGAACCTCATTGGTTCTTGATGAAGCTCAATCGTGTTGCGTAACACGAGAATGAACCTCATTGGTTCTTGATGAAGCTCAATCGTGTTGCGTAACACGAGAATGAACCTCATTGGTTCTTGATGAAGCTCAAACGTGTTGCGTAACACGAGAATGAACCTCATTGGTTCTTGCTGAAGCTCAAACGTGCTGCGTAACATGAGAATGAACCTCATTGGTTCTTGCTGAAGCTCAAACGTGTTGCGTAACACGAGAATGAACCTCATTGGTTCTTGATGAAGCTCAAATGTGTTGCGTAACATGAGAATGAACCTCATTGGTTCTTGATGAAGCTCAAATGTGTTGCGTAACACGAGAACAAACCTCATTGGTTCTTGATTAAGCTCAAACGTGTTGCGTAACACGAGAACGAACCTCATTGGTTCTTGATGAAGCTCAAACGTGTTGCGTAACACGAGAATGAACCTCATTGGTTCTTGCTGAAGCTCAAACGTGTTGCGTAACATGAGAATGAACCTCATTGGTTCTTGATTAAGCTCAAACGTGTTGCGTAACACGAGAATGAACCTCATTGGTTCTTGATGAAGCTCAAACGTGTTGCGTTACATGAAAATGAACCTCATTGGTTCTTGATTAAGCTCAAACGTGTTGCGTAACACGAGAATGAACCTCATTGGTTCTTGATGAAGCTCAAACGTGTTGCGTAACACGAGAATGAACCTCATTGGTTCTTGCAGAAGCTCAAACGTGTTGCGTAACATGAGAATGAACCTCATTGGTTCTTGATGAAGCTCAAACTAAATGCAATCTGTTTATCATATAAAGCAATCGTTACTCTTGCAAAATTTTGACTAAACTGCTCAATTCATATGTATTAGTTTACCAATCTGTTCATGAACTTTTTGAAGCGTCAAAGTGGTAGTTGTGTAGCTGTCAATGGAGGGACAGAAATCTCTCAGATTTCATCCGAAATATTTTCATTTGTGTTCCAAAGATGAACGAAAGTCTTACGGGTTTGGAACGACATGAGGGTGAGTAATACATGACAGAATTTTCCCATTTGGGTGAACTATCCCTTTAAGAAAGCTTTGAAATAAGAAATAAAAAGTGTAACATAAAAAAATCCCTATCAGCTGAAGAAATGGGATGAAACTAGACCATGGAAGACAGTGAGTTGCTCACCTCTCCATTAGCTCTCACACTGCCAGGACAGAGAGGGTTGTTGGGGTCATGTCGTGGGATGTTGTCCTCTGGCTGATTCTCCACCTGTCCTTTCCACGGACGCTTCATCCGATGGGCCGAGACCAGAACCCATGAGTCCCGCAGAGGATTGTACCTTAAATGCTGGTGCTCTGAAGCAAACATCAAGATTCAAAAATAATTTGAGTTAAGGTCAACTCACCAAAAGTAAATGTATACCTCACATAACTTATTTGAAATGTTATTCTAGCAAATATTTATTGAATTATGCTTACTCGTGCATTATTTACGGCTGGTTTTTGTGATTGATTTAACTTTGAATGTAACAGGCAAGACTTTGCCACTTACTATGTTAAAATCAACTTGTTATGTTTGGTGATTCGCTGGAACTAAGTTACTTCAAAGTGTTTGTATCACCTCCTTGAGAGGACAATTTGACAGTTAAAGCATAAACATCATCCATTTCCCAGCAATCTATACAACGTAGTTTAAAACACTGTGACAAACAGCAGAATTGACCTAAAATGCAAAATGATTGGTATAATTCCGCGCACACTTATGGATTGATGTCCAATAGGTGAATAAGTATCAGAACGGTTCATTGAAATAAACTGTCCAAGTGAATCGATTCTATAAAATGATTCAGACAATCACATGACCAGATTCACAGCCAGCCATCACGTGACTCGTCTAGCGAATGTACGATTTCATTTCAGTGAATCCAAGACAGTAGTACGAAACAAAATAAAATAAAAAGGTCATTGCATTACATTGCATCTAAAATGTGTCTGTGAATCATGCAAAGGTCAGAAAATAAATATGCATATGTGACAATATGTTAAATCATTCCTTACCTTTAGGGTCAAACATGGCTTTACTAATACTGTCCATTATTACTGTTACTGTTATACGTTAATAAAAGTAGCCTTTGGATACGCAATCTATCCGATCAACCGTGGTTGGTTTTAAACATGAATTCATTGATTGTTTCTTGCTAGAGTTTCAAGTTTTCATTTGATCTTCCTCCTAAGTATCCTGAAGTGAACAAGGCTGCGCACATAAAACGCAGTATGTCGCTTAAAGATTTATAATTAGAACAGTGTTTCCTCGTTTAAAGTTTTTTCGAGAGCGTAAATAATACACAATACTTAACTACGTTGATTTATTCGATATGTTTCACTGTATCAATAAAGGGAGCTGGTGTATTTTGCGTATTTTGGTGGCATATTGATAATAATGATGCACCTTCACGCCGCCTTCTTCCTTGTTGAGCCCTGTGCGATTTCATTGGATTAGAACTAGCCGTTTGTGGCAGCTGATTGGTTGTCCCAGATGTTACGTCACCTCACGTCAGCGACCGTCAGCTTTCATGTGAGCCATGCTGTGTGTCTGAATGAAGTCTGTTTAATGTCTTTTGAAACCTCAGACAGCTTTTTACTTTTAAACACTCATTTGTGGTCGTGCAACGATGTCTTTAATAAGAAATATGCTAAAGATGGTGGTGGTTCTTGGTGTTCTGGTGTTGACAGTGCAGTTTATAAGATACTGGATGGCAAGTAAACAATATGTCTTTACTAAAGAAGATGTTGCCAAGTTAGCCAAACAGTATGCAGGTGAGTAAACACGAATATCCCGTTTCTGAAGTTACATCTGTTGCTAAGATACTGCAATAAGTGTTATCTGTAGCAATAGTATTATTGCGAATGATGTAATACATATACAGCTGTCTAATATATAGCCTGTTTATATTTATATTTACTTATATTACCCAAATTAAGCAAAATACAACTTTGAAGCCTTGTTGCACGGACTATATATATATATATATATATATATATATATATAGGTCAATGGCGTGACGTGCATATTTTTGTGTCCAAGTGCAGTATTTCCTTTTTAAATAATTTGATAAATTAATGACATATATAACTTTATTCTGTAAAACTTATTAAGTTTGAATACATTTTTAGCACATTTAAATAATACATATTATTTAATGTTTTGTTTCACCTTTTTTGAAACTTTATTTGTTAATGACCCATTTACTTATATTACCAATACAAAGAGCAAAATATTTTAAACAGCTGAATACAACATGCAACTTTGAAGCCCTGTGTTGCACAAGTAACTCAAAGTTGTATTCAGCTATTTTAAATATTATTTTCCCCTTGGTAAGCAAAGTTAAATATCATGATGGACTGACCTTTTAAGACTGATATTACAACCGTTTCAATTTCTTTTTATAATGGCAATGTGTGTATTAGGCTATCTTCCTGACACTTCCTTTAAAGTCGGCATGAAACAGAAGTTGTGTTACCTATTGTGACGTATATCCGAGTGAAACGACTTCTCAAACAAGAACAAATGTAGGGCGGGGCCTGATTTTGTCCATGGGGAATTGATTGGATGGTTGTGGTTTGCTATTGGTGGATCTCATGTGAGTGACAGGTTGCTCCGCCCTCTAGCCAGTTAACGCATCATCAGAGTAGAGAAGAGATGCTGCAAGAGTGAATGGGAAGTTAGTTTGAATAAAGATTACAAAGTACATGAATGTAACAAAAAAAATGATGTGCATGAAAAAAATTATTTATAATAAATACTTTATATATACATTTTATTATAAAATGTATAATAAAAAAGGTCCGTTTTGATTTCATGTTGACTTTAACTTGCCCGATAGCTGTCTAAAGTGCCTGTGTTTGTGTGCCGTAGGCCAGGATCACGAACAGGCCTTCTCTAAGGTGGTGGTGGAGCTGCGTAAGAGGTATCCGGGCCACATCCTGCCTGACGAGGACCTGCAGTGGGTGTTCGTGAACGCCGGCGGGTGGATGGGCTCCATGTGTCTCCTGCACGCCTCTCTCACAGAGTACGTGCTGCTCTTCGGGACGGCAGTGGACACGGGTGGACATTCAGGTAAGTTCAGATCATCTCCTCCAGTGTTGGGGGTAACGCATTGAAAGTAGTGAGAGTTATGTAATCGGATTACTTTTTTCAAGTCACTAGTAAAGTAACGGATTACTTTTAAAGGCCCCCTGAAATCAAAATGTATGTTTTTTAGCTCTTAGTATGAATATGTTAGTCTTAAGGTTATGGATAAGCTGGTGTGTTCCAAATCAATGACAAAATTCTCATTTAGGAGATATAAGCATTCAAAACTTACAGTCTTTCACTTCCGCTAAAATGGATGACGGCTTTTTATGACATCTCAGCGGACTTCAGCTTCTTATCACATCTACTGTCCAATCAAATGCTCTCTAGAATCTAAAGCTCCGCCTCCTATGCTATAAATAACACCTGGCCAAAGTGACTGTTGATACGTTACGGAGCAATATGTGTTGGAGATGTGTGTCCGGTTGCTCAAACGCTCGTGTTTTATTCCGTTTTCCAACTCTACGTCGGTTAAGAATGAATTGGCTAGAATTTATTCACTCCTCTACTATTGAATCCAACGTATCATCAGCGCTAGGATTCGCTTCCATGGGCACCATGGACCCACGTAGTCCGTGAGGTAAACTAAATGCTATTGGATATTTGAAAAGCGGAGCCATTCAATATGTCCCGCCTTAGCTTCCTGTTTCAGTGGAAATGACGTCAACGTATCAAACAAAGCGTTCCAAGGCACTTCAGTGGACCTTTAAATTTACAACAATATCTGAGTTACTTTTTCACAACTTTTTCACATTGACAGCACAGCAGATGTTTTGCCACATTAGGATTTCTTGAATGTTCACTCACTGTGTATCTCCTTCAGGTCGTTACTGGGCAGAAATATCAGACACGGTCATATCTGGAAATTTCAGGCAATGGAAAGAAGGAACGACTAAAAGCGAGACTTACTATCCAGGTATAAGAGCCATACGTCCTCAGCACATGCTCTGAGCTAACAGTGATTTACCCATAAAGCTTCATGTGGTTTGTCCTGACAGGTGACACCATAGTGCACGCGGTGGGAGAGGCGACCTCGGTGCAGTGGAGCGCTGGGACGTGGATGGTGGAGTACGGTCGCGGGTTCATCCCCTCCACGCTGGGATTCGCTTTGGCCGACACCGTCTTCAGCACACAGGACTTTCTGACACTATTTTATACAGTTCGTGTTTACGTGAAGGGTATGATCCTGGAGGCGAGCACTTTCCTAACTGAGGCCAGCGTCCTTTGAAAACCACACTGCGCTGTACAGTACGTCCCGTCCCTTCGTTATTCGGATAATCGATCACAACGTCAGGTCAGAACCGACGACGTGTTGAATTGGATGTATGGAAAGAAAGCACTTAATGTAATTATTTTCCAACTATGAAAGTTTTTATTTTCCATACTGTATAAAGAGTTTATCAAATGTCTTTTCCAAAACATATTGTTGGACACACAAAAAAAGTGTGTGTGTGTGTGTGTGTGGGGTCCAGTGTCTGTGTTTGAACATGGCAAGATGTTTTAGCAGCTACATACTGTCCAGAAACGATTATAATAACGAGGTATGATTAAAAATTTCAATAATAGTTTTCTGTATTTCGAAATCACACTCTTTGCACCTTTAATATACTGTGAATATTAATCGCTGCTTTTTTTTTTCATAAGATACATTTACAGTTTAAAACTGATGTTCAGCCTGCAGTCGCTCCAGAATAAAACCATCAATTAATATAGTTGAATAAGTCTATTTAATTAATTTATTCACTTTCTCTTGTGTTCTGTTTTGTATGTCAAATAGGGAATGTGATATTACAAAACAAAAAAATTTGCAACATCCATATATTTCACTAAAACAGCTTTTATGTTAAAAGGAAGGAGGAATTACTTTTTCATATGTGAAAGTTTTATTTTCCATACTGTACAAACAAAGAATTAACCAAAATAGATATTTATGTTTAAAAATAGGAGTTTGAGGGGAACAGTGCCTTGCGAAAGTATTCACACCCCTTCATTTTTCACTTTTCATGTTGCTGCCTTATGTTCAACTACTTTAAATTACTTTTACTTTTTTTTTCTTTCTTTTTTTTTTTACATCAATCTACACTCCATACATCATAATGACAAAGCAAAAAGAGAAGAACTGAAATAAGTACATTGCATAAGTATGCAAACCCTTAACTCTGTACTTAATTGAAGCGCCTTTACAGCCTCAAGTCTTTTTGGGTATGATGTGACAAGCTTTGCACATCTGCATTCGGCGTTCTTCTCTGCCATTCTTCTCCTCAGATCCTCTCAGGCTCTGTCAGGTTGGATGGGGACCATCTTGGACTGATATTTTCAGGTTTCTCCAGATTCTATAGGGTTCAAGCACAGGCTCTGGCTGGGTCACTCAGGGACATAAGTTCTGTTCAACTCTAGAAAGAGCCCTGGTTGTTTCATACTTCTTATGGAGGCCACATATGCTTCTGTGAACCTTCAATACAGCAGAATTTCTATGTATCTTTCCAAATCATACTCATTCAATTGTGTTTGCCACAGGTCAGCTCCACTCTAAGTGTAGTAACATCATTCTACAAGTGAAACTGGAATGCTTCTGAGCTAAAATTCAAGTGTCCAAAAGAAGGGTATGAATACAAATGCAATGTAGTTATTTTATTTATTTATTTTTAGTACACTTGTGAAGTTGCCACAAATCTGTTTTTGTCTTTGTCATTATGGTTTATGGAGTGTAGACAGATGTTAAATTGTTTTAATTCAAAAGTATTTGTACATAACAACAGGAACGTTTGTGTGTGTGTGTCTGTGCCGGGTCACACACACACACATGACTCCAGGTCGCTGTAGGCTCATGTCATGAGTGCTTGTGTGTTTATATCACGATGGATCTCTCTTATCAAGCCATTAGGACTGCTAACCAGGCCAGAGAGGCGGTAAGTGCTCATGTCGTTTTCTCTATTAAACTTTAATTTTACGAACTGTACCTTGTTGAGCCACAGTAAATCTGCTGAAATATTGGAATGAATGCGTATAAAGAAACGAGTATATAAATACAAATAAATGGAGGTACGAATCAAACCGAGTGTCATTTCAAATAGCCTTTTAGACCACATTTGTTCGCCATTATTAGAGGGCTTGTTAGTTTAGTTAACGTTACCTACTAAATAAGCGTGTTTACAGCTTAACGTTACAGTATGTGGTTTACGGCCATTGTGGGCTCGCGTGTTGCTATAGCAACCCGTCAGGCTGCTCGTCGCACTTTCCTTAATGTAAGATTTGGCGCCATCTTCCGGATAAACACAGTCTAGTGTAGTTTGTGAAAATATTTAACTCTAAAATAAAATGTTGCAACCAAAATGTAGCAATTCAAATAAAAACGTTATCATAGTAAAGTCGTGACACGGCTCTAGTCCCAGACTAAACTGCATGTTTGAGCTGTTTTAACTGAAAGCAACTTGCACTGATAGCCTATATCTTAAAATATGTCAGTCATTGTTTTGTCTCAAGATGAACACCAGTAATGTGTTTTCTAAGGCATGTTTATAAAATCTACTTAAATGTCCTAATCCTGGCTTAATCTAAGCCTTGTCTGTGAAACCAGGCCGAACAGTTTCTTGATATAATGTTATGAACTCATGGTCCTCTTGTAGGATGAGCTGAGAACTGAAACACGCAGGAGAAATTTGCTGGTTCTGATTTATCATCATTTACTGGAGGAGGGGTGAGATTTTCCTTTAAACACTTCTTAAATTGACATACTAGTCTCAAACGAGAGAAAGACACGCATTTAAATACATTTGAATGAATTTCTCACACAGGTATATGGATTCAGCCAAAGCCTTAGAAAAAGACAGCAGTTTTGGGTTATGCCGCTTTGAGGTGTGTGATAATGTTGACCTGGACACGGTTCTCATGGAATATGAGAGTTATTATTTTATAAAGTTTCAGAAATATCCCAAACTAACCAAGAAACTGCCAGAACAAGGTATGAGTTTACGCTTCGTATTGTTCTTTTACACTTCATAATAAGTCACCAAAATGTAATAATATTTGTACCATTAATGAAAGCTATTATTCAGTGTTACTTCTTTCTTTATAGGAGAGAATCGGCTTGTGAAGAGTTGTGGTAAAAGAAGGTATGTTCCGTACTTTTAGCACAAGAATATTCAAAGACTTTCTGTTTATTGACCGTGTGTTCATATGTAAAAAGGACATCATCATCATCATCATCCAGTCAGACACTCCCAAGAATCAACTCCGTCCAGCGACCGCCGTCCAGAAACACTGTTAAAAGGTCTGAATCTAAACTAACAGGGAGAGACATCAGTAAATCCAGGGTGAGTCTCCAAACATCATCTATGGAAGCTTGTTTCTGCCATGGAATAAAAAAGGTCATTTTTCAGTAAATCTTATTTTGACTTTTCTCGCAATTCTAACTCTTTTTTTTCTCAGATTTGTGACATTTAAACCAGGAATTGTGAGAAAAAAAATACCTTTCTTAATAGCTAGTTTATACACTACCAGTCAAAAGTGTTGGATTTTTAAAAGAAGTTTCTTCTGCTCACCAAGGCTGCATTTATTATATATATATATATATATATATATATATATATATATATATATTATGACCATTTAAAATAACCATTTTCTATTGTACTATATTTTAAAGTGTAATTTATTCCTGTGATCAAAGCTGAATTTTCAGCATCATTACTCCAGTCTTCAGTGTCACATGATCCTTCAGAAATCATTCTAAGATGTGTATTTGATGCTTAAAAAACATTCATTATTATTATCAATGCTGAAAACAGTTTTTTTATCAATGTTGATTTTTTTTAATTTTTTTTTCAGGATTCTTTGATGAATAGAAAGTTCAAAAGAACAGCATTTATTTGAAAATGCAACATTATAAATGTCTTTACTGTAACTTTTGATCAATTTAATTAATCCTTGATGAATAAAAGTATTGATTTATTTTATTTATTTACCCCAAAAATTTAATAAAAATTATTACTGACCCCAAACTTTTAAACGGTAGTGTTTAATGTTACAAAAGCTTTCTTTTTCAGATAAATGCTGTTCTTTTAAACTTTCTATTCATCAAATAATCCTGAAATAAAAATGTAAATAACTGTTTTCAACATTGATAATAATCATAAATGTTTCTTGAGCTTAAAATCATCATATTATGCTGATTTCTGAAGGATCATGTGACACTGAAGACTGGAGTAATGATGACAAATTAGCTTTGATCACAGGAATAAATTACACTTGACTGTATATTCACATAGAAAACAGCTGTTTTAAATTGTAATAATATTTCACAATATTACTGGGTTTTTTGTATTTTTAATAAATGCAAATGAAGCCTTGGTGAGCAGAAGAGACTTTTAAACATAAAAAATTGTACCGATCCCAAACTTTTGACTGGTAGTGTATCACAATTCTGACTTTTTTCCCCTCGCAATTCTAAGTAAAAATATCACAATTCTGAGATAAAAAAAAAACTCAATTGCAAGTTATAAACTGATAATTGCAAGATATAAAGTCAGAATTGTTAGATACAGTATGAACGTGCAATTACGAGTTATAAGATCTGAATTGTGAGATACAAACTCGCAGTTGCAAGAAAAAAAAAAATCAGAATTGTCCGAATTAACATCTCGCAATTCTGACTTTTTTCTCAGAACTGTGAGATTTAAACTCGGAATTGCTAAAAGATTTTTGAAAATTAGGGAAAAAAAGTCACAATTACCCTTTTTTTTTTCTGTGGCGTAAACAAGCTTCCATATGAATCTGATACATAATAATTATGTTAGAAGAAAATATTCTATCCTAAAGTGTAAAAGTGTAAATGTTAAATATAGCTTTGCTTGATCTGTCCAGGAAGGTAACAGCCTGACACCTGTGGAGACATCAGGATTTGGTCTGAATGTGTCTCCTGTCATCAGGAATGGAGCTGAAGAGGGAACACGCATGAGAAAGGTCATTCTCTTCTTTAAAAAACAAAGTTTAGAGAACCCGTGGGATGTTTATTCAAACATTTGTCACAAAAATGAAAATTCTTCCATCATTTTCTCCCCTTAATATCAGGGTCATCAGCTTGATTACAGGAATCTGATCCAAGATGCAGTTAAAGGTGCCGCTAATGACACAGATTTCTCGGTAGGTATTTCTCATTCAGTTAAAGGAATATTCCAGGTTGACAACTTAAGCTCTGTTGGGAGTATTTTGAGACAGTTGTGAAACAACAAAACATTTATTTGTTTTGAACATTCTGTTTCTGTTGAGATCTAATATTTGTTATATTTGACTAACAGGAGCGTTTGCTGAAGCCCATGAGTGCCTTCGGTGGGATGAACAGTGACATGAGGGAACTTGCAGCTGTTATTAGCAAAGTAAGTTCATTCTTATCAAACTATGTCTCTTGTATGGCAGTTTCAAACTAGATTAGGGTAAACCTAATCTTATTTTCACAGAGCCCCTAAAGGGACGTGGTGGAGGGAAAAAATATGAGATGGAGGAAACATAATTTATCAATGCTTTTGCGTTCTCTCGCAAATGTTTTACGTTCCCCCGAAAAAACTTTGCATTTGCAAACAGCTCAAAACATTTTATGTGCATATGCAAATTTTCTTGGGGAACGCAAAGGTTTTGCAAGCGAACGCAAAGTTTCTCGGGGAACGCAGAACATTTGCCAGAGAACACAAAAGCATTGACTTATTATTTTTCCTCCCATCTCATATTTTTTTCCAACTAACATGTCCCTTTAGGGGCTCCGTACATTTTACCACAAAAACAAAAATGCATTAAGATTGAAGAACATTTATTAGGACTATTAAGATTTTTTTTCAGTTAAGCTCACTCTGCCAAAATCCTCATTAACATCCTTACTGTATGTTTTACTTTGAGTTTATTTGTAATAAAATTTTTTCTCAATGATGATTCTCATTACTGTGAGACAGTTCAGGAAATTAATCTATATTGACCATTTTTTTCAAAATTTATAAATCTAAATTACTGTCCACACAATGAACAAAAATTATATATTTATATATATTCTTTCATGCACTTGAAGCATTACTTTTTTTCATATTTCTATTGTTGCTTTAAATTAAAATCAACAAAAAGCAGAACAATTATTACATTTTCATTATGGTAATGAAATTTTTTGGGGGGGACGTGAAATTAATTATCATAAAAATAAAGTCACAATGCAAAATATCTTGAAGAGCCTAAAATAGGCCTCATTTTCATTCATTATATTTTGATGTTTCACACATTATACCATATTTTACTTTAAAGACAAAAATAGGACAATATGTCTGTTAATGAAGAGACATTTGTGTTAATGAATGTGCATTTTCAACATTAATGCAACACTAGAGTACAGTGTTATCTGTTTTATAATACAGCGTGACATTTGTGTGTGCAGATACATGCTCAGGGTGGAACATGTATTATTGAAGCACTCAATTTCATCTTTCTCTGCTGTCTCTCCATAAAGGATATCTATTTACACAACCCCAACGTGCGCTGGGACGACATTATAGGTCTGGAGGCTGCCAAGCGATTAGTCAAAGAAGCTGTCGTCTACCCCATTAAGGTGCTTGGCTGCTAAACACTTTGGTATTTCTCAAGCTGCCGCCTGCCTTCGATTCTGAATACATCTCCACTAAAGGCTACAGGAAAGCCGAGCTCAGGGTTATTTCTTACGGTGACATGAAATCTATACCTGAATACCATCCAATCTGACCGCTCACATATCTGGCTCATCTCTGGCCTCTCTGGTGATGACTTCAGATCCACAATACGCTCCTGACAACAGGAAATGCAAACGTTATTTGTCTTCTCTGGCTCAATCATGTGGTGAAGAAGGTTGTTGTCATACCTGGAAATTATGTTTGCTCAGAATTATTTGCTTCTAGCACATAAAGTAAGAATTGTATAAAGAATATGATTATATCACATTATGCCGAAAGACATCTTGTGGCTCGGTTTTGTCAATACTTGGAACTTTCATGTATTAGATAAAGTGGTGTCTGACAGTTAATTGGTCAATGAAAATATTACTTTATGTTATTCTCCTCACCGTTAAGTCAAAAAACGCAATTGATTATGGTCAGTTTTTAGCGGTGTTTGCTAAGGCAGCTTGCCGTCTGCTCATGCTGTTATTAATCAAATTTAATCAGATTTTCACTTAGTGGATAAAATCTGTTAAACCTGCATCCTCGCAACGACCTTGCAACCACTCGGAGAACTCTAGCGACCACTCATAACACCTTAGTAGCCAATAAACAACCATTCAGAACACTTTCGAACAGCTAGTAACCACCCAACACACCTTAGCTGCCACCTAGCAACACCCTAGTAACCACCCAGAACACATTTTCAATTCCATAACAATCAGAGCACCACGGTAATGGCTTAGCAACACTTACAGGCACTCAGAACACCTGAGCAGCCACCTAGCAACACCCTAGTTACCACCCAGAACACATTTTCAATCCCATTACAATCAGAGCACCATAGCAATAGCCTAGCAACACTCTTACAGGCACTCAGAACATCTTAGCAGTCACCTAGCAACAACCTAGCCCACACCATTATAGCAAATATTCAGAACAATCTTTGGTCTAACAACCACCTAGATTATAACATCCTTAGAAACTTAATTGTAATGCCCTAGTTACCATCCAGAACAACCATAGCACATGCTTAGCAACAACCTGGCAATGGACTAGCAGCCACCCAGAACTCCACTGCAACCAACAAGAAACCACCCAGAACACCCTAGAAACTGCTTAGCGAACACAATCTGCCTAACAACAACATCCTAGTAGCCATGACAAAGCCTCATAGCAACCACATAGTAATGTACTACCAGCCACTTAGAAAGCGCAAAAGCGGTGCTAACCCTGGAGCTGGGTTTCATAACCCTGTTTAAAAAGCGGTGCTAACCCTGGGTTAAGCGCAGTATGAAAAGCCCTATAGATCAGCACAGCAACAACCTAACAATACAAGGCGACTTATAATGCCTTAAAACTGCAACACACCTAACAAAATCCTAGTAGCCATGGCAAAGCACCATAGCAACCACCTAGCAATGTTCTAACAACCATTTAAAAAACCTTACCAGTCACCTAGCAACACCCTAGTATCACCCAGAACATTATAACATTCACCTAGCAACTATCAGAACACTTGATCAATGATCTATCAACCATCTAGATTACAACATCCTTGCAGAACTCAAGAGAACCACAGCAAAAACCCAACAGTCAACCTGAGAACACTTTAGAAATGACCTAGCAACATTCTTGTAATCCCAGAACATCCTCAGAACTGTTCAGCAACCACCCAGAGAACCTGTTAACCACCTAGTTAATTCACTAACTGCTACTCAAACACTAACTCTATCCACAACACCTCTCCTCTCTTCTCAGTATCCGCAACTGTTCACTGGAATCCTGTCACCATGGAAGGGTTTACTCCTGTATGGACCACCAGGTGTGACCTTTCTGTTTTCTGTTTGTATAAAGACAGAGCATTCCATAAATCATAACTCATTTTGTGTGTAGCATGATCTTAATGTGATGACTTTCCCCAAAACATCAGGCACAGGGAAGACGATGCTGGCCAAAGCTGTGGCCACGGAGTGCAACACGACGTTTTTCAACATCTCCGCATCCAGTATCGTGAGCAAATGGAGGGGAGACTCTGAAAAGCTGGTTCGGGTCAGGAGAGAACATTATTTTATTGTTTTATGAAAGTGTTTAGTTAAAAGATGTGCTCAGCGGATCAATGATTTTCCTCATGTTATGCTTCTCTGCAGGTGTTGTTTGAGCTGGCAAGATATCACGCCCCATCCACCATTTTCTTGGATGAGCTGGAATCAGTGATGAGCCAGCGAGGGGTTGGCCAAGGGTGAGCATGAGTCTGGGACTTTCACTGACAGGAACAGTATAAAACAACACCAAGTCTCACTCCTAGCACACAATCCAATGCTTGGGTGTTGTGGACATTTGCCAGGAAGATACTGAGTGTTTTTAACTGGATTTATGTTATAGTATGTATAAAAACACTATCATCCTGAATCAACTGATAGTTTTTAAAATTATTACACCATTTTTATTTTGTTCTTTTAAAGAGGTGATCATGAGGGCAGTAGAAGGATGAAGACGGAGTTACTAGTTCAGATGGATGGACTTGCACGATCAAATGACCTTGTGTTTGTACTTGCTGCCTCAAACTTACCCTGGTGAGGAGTGATTGTGAGGAAACTATATTAATGTTCTGTTATGGCTTTCTTTCTAATCTTTGTGATCTGTGGTCAGGGAGTTGGACCATGCCATGCTGAGAAGACTGGAGAAGCGTATACTGGTGGGTCTCCCATCTGCCCCTGCCAGACAAGCCATGATCAGCTACTGGCTTCCCCCGGTCAGTAACTCAGGTGGGGTGGAGCTGCGGACGGAGCTGGACTATCACTCACTAGCACAGGTGAGAGAAAACGTGTGATTGAGGGACATGCACTCCACAGATGACAGAGGCAAAAGTCAACACAGTTTTAGAGGGACAAACAGATGGATGGATTGACTGAGTGATTGACATTAATTAATTGATTGACAGTTGAATAAACAGACAGACAGATAGAGACACAGTGTAGGACAGGAGAGATGGAGACTTCCTCCTTCACTGTCACAAATACAGTTCATTCAGAGACCTCTACTTTAACACACTCACTAACTTAATACAGAACTTTACAGCCATCACTGAAATAGATCAGATAAAGATCATATTAGGAGAGGGACGGACAGCAGCACTGGCTGCCAGATACGTGCGTGCGTGTGTGTGTGTGTGTGTGTGTGCGCGTGCGTGCGTGCGTGCGTGCGTGCGTGCGTGCGTGCGTGCGTGCGTGCGTGCGTGTGTGTGTGTGTGTGTGTGTGTGTACCACAGCCTGAGAGACAGCAGGTGAACGTGTGTGTAATGTGTGTGTCTGACCTCAGTGTGTTTCCCTACTGTCCCCCACAGTGATCCTCAGTAAGGTTTGTGTGTGTATATACACTCACCTAAAGGATTATTAGGAACACCATACTAATACTGTGTTTGACCCCCTTTCGCCTTCAGAACTGCCTTAATTCTATGTGGCATTGATTCAACAAGGTGCTGAAAGCATTCTTTTGAAATGTTGGCCCGTATTGATAGGATAGCATCTTGCAGATGATGGAGATTTGTGGGATGCACATCCAGGGCACGAAGCTCCCGTTCCACCACATCCCAAAGATGCTCTATTGGGTTGAGATCTGGTGACGGTGACCATTTTAGTACAGTGAACTCATTGTCATGTTCAAGAAACCAATTTGAAATGATTCGAGCTTTGTGACATGGTGCATTATCCTGCTGGAAGTAGCCATCAGAGGATGGGTACATGGTGGTCATAAAGGGATGGACATGGTCAGAAACAATGCTCAGGTAGGCCATGGCATTTAAACGATGCCCAATTGGCACTAAGGGGCCTAAAGTGTGCCAAGAAAACATCCCTCACACCATTACATCACCACCACCAGCCTGCACAGTGGTAACAAGGCATGATGGATCCATGTTCTCATTCTGTTTATGCCAAATTCTGACTCTACCATCTGAATGTCTCAACAGAAATCGAGACTCATCAGACCAGGCAACATTTTTCCAATCTTCAACTGTCCAATTTTGGTGAGCTCGTGCAAATTGTAGCCTCTTTTTACTATTTGTAGTGAAGATGAGTGGTACCCGGTGGGGTCTTCTGCTGTTGTAGCCCATCCGCCTCAAGGTTGTGCGTGTTGTGGCTTCACAAATGCTTTGCTGCATACCTCGGTTGTAACGAGTGGTTATTTCAGTCAAAGTTGCTCTTCTATCAGCTTGAATCAGTCGGCCCATTCTCCTCTGACCTCTAGCATCAACAAGGCATTTTCGCCCACAGGACTGCCGCATACTGGATGTTTTTCCCTTTTCACACCATTCTTTGTAAACCCTAGAAATGGTTGTGCGTGAAAATCCCAGTAACTGAGCAGATTGTGAAATACTCAGACCGGCCCGTCTGGCACCAACAACCATGCCACGCTCAAAATTGCTTAAATCACCTTTCTTTCCCATTCTGACATTCAGTTTGGAGTTCAGGAGATTGTCTTGACCAGGACCACACCCCTAAATGCATTGAAGCAACTGCCATGTGATTGGTTGATTAGATAATTGCATTAATGAGAAATTGAACAGGTGTTCCTAATAATCCTTTAGGTGAGTGTATATATATGTTAAAACACTGTGGTATCAAATGTTCAAACATATTTTAACTCGTTACACTGTTCATTTTTACAATTAATTTAATTTGTACATTTAAATTTAAGTTATGTTATAATATTTTATTATTTTGATGTCTTTATAATTATTCTATGCATTCCAAGCTTTGGCAATATTGTATTATGTACAGTCATGCCAATAAAGCAATTTTGAATTGAATTGACAGACACACAGATAGATAGATAGATAGATAGATAGATAGATAGATAGATAGATAGATAGATAGATAGATAGATAGATAGATAGATAGATAGATAGATAGATAGATAGATAGATAGATAGATAGATAGATAGATAGATAGACTGACAGACAGACAGACAGACAGACAGACAGACACACAGATAGATAGATAGATAGATAGATAGATAGATAGATAGATAGATAGATAGATAGATAGATAGATACACAGATAGATAGATAGACAGATAGATAGATAGATAGATAGATAGACAGACAGATAGATAGATAGGTAGACAGACACACAGATAGATAGATAGATAGATAGATAGATAGATAGATAGATAGATAGATAGATAGATAGATAGATAGATAGATAGATAGATAGATAGATAGATAGATAGATAGATAGATAGATAGATAGATAGATAGACAGACAGACAGATAGATAGATAGACAGATAGATAGACAGATAGATAGATAGACAGATAGATAGATAGATAGATAGATACACAGATAGATAGATAGATAGACAGACACACAGATAGATAGATAGATAGATAGATAGAGCACACGATGCAGTACACTTACCTCGGCCTGGTCATCACTGCATCGGGGAGTTTCAGTATGGCAGTGAATGCTCTCAAAGATAAAGCTCGAAGAGCTCTGTACGCAATTAAGAAAAAATTCCAAAGAATTGAATTACCGATTCCAATCTGGTGTAAAATCTTTGATAGTGTAATTCAGCCCATTGCGCTGTATGGAAGTGAGGTTTGGGGTCCACTCAGTGATCAGAGCTACACTAGATGGGACAGGCATCCAACAGAAGCCCTACACACTGAATTCTGCAAAATGATTCTAAAACTACAAAGGAAAACACCCAATAATGCATGTAGGGCAGAATTAGGCCGATTCCCATTGATTATCAATATGCAAAAAAGATCCCTCAAATTCTGGATGCATCTAAAATCAAGTCCCACAGAATCGCTACATTTTAAAGCACTACAAACCCAAGAACTGAACCCCGAAAAGAGTCTCCTCAGTCAGCTGGTTCTGAGACTCACTAACCGGACTAACCCTACTAACCCTAACCAGTCTCAGACCAGCACTGCTTCTCACACTAACATCAGAATAAACCAAATTATCAAACAGTCTAAAAATACATATCTGGAACATTGGGATCAGGAAACTAAAACACAAAGTAAATTACAATTCTATCGAAATCTGAAATCAAATTATGAACTGGAAGAATATCTCCAGAGTGTGAGAGACACAAAGCAGAGACGGATCCTGAGCCGGTACAGGCTGAGTGAACACAGTCTAGCCATCGAGACGGGCAGACACAGGAAGAGCTGGTTACCCCGAGAGCAGAGGGTGTGTGTTCACTGTAGGACAGGAGAGATCGAGACAGAGACGCACTTCCTCCTTCACTGTCACAAATACAGTTCAGTCAGAGAACTCTACTTTAACAAACTCACTAACGTAATACAGAACTTTACAGCCATGACTGAAGTAGATCAGATAAAGATCCTGCTAGGAGAGGGCCAGACAGCAGCACTGGCTGCCAGATACGTGTGTGTGTGCCACAGCCTGAGAGACAGCAGGTGAATGTGTGTGTGATGTGTGTGTCTGACCTCAGTGTGTTTCCCTACTGTCCACCACAGTGACCCTCAGTGATATGTGTGTGTGTGTATATGTTAAAACACTGTGGTATAAAATGTTCCGATACTATAATTTGTATATATGTTAAAACACTATGGTGTAAAATGTTTACAGATATTATAATTTGTTACACTGTTAATTTGTACAATTAATTTAAGTAGTACATTTAGATTTAAGTTATGTTGTAATATTTTATAATTTTGATGTCTTTTACAAGCTTTGGCAATATTGTAACATGTACAGTCATGCCAATAAAGCAATTTTGAATTGAATTGAATTGAATTAATAGATAGATAGATAGATAGATAGATAGATAGATAGATAGATAGATAGACAGATAGATAGATAGATAGATAGATAGATAGATAGATAGATAGATAGATAGATAGATAGATAGATAGATAGATAGATAGATAGATAGATAGATAGATAGATAGATAGATATATAGATAGATAGATAGATAGATAGATAGATAGATAGATACACAGATAGATAGATAGATAGATAGACAGATAGATAGATAGATAGATAGATAGATAGATAGATAGATAGATAGATAGATAGATAGACAGACAGACACACAGATAGATAGACAGATAGATAAGATAGATAGACAGACAGACAGACAGACACACAGATAGATAGATAGATAGACAGATAGATAGATTGACAGACACACAGATAGATAGATAGATAGATAGATAGATAGATAGATAGATAGATAGATAGATAGATAGATAGATAGATAGATAGATAGATAGATAGATAGATAGATAGATAGATACACAGATCGATAGAGACACAGATCGATAGATACACAGATAGATAGAGACACAGATAGATAGATAGATCGATAGATAGATCGATAGATAGATCGATAGATAGATAGATAGATAGATAGACAGACAGACAGACAGACAGATAGATAGATAGATAGATAGATACTGTAGATAGATAGATAGATAGATACTGTAGATAGATAGATAGATAGATACTGTAGATAGATAGATAGATAGATACTGTAGATAGATAGATAGATAGATAGATAGATAGATAGATAGATACACAGATAGATAGATAGATAGACAGATAGATAAGATAGATAGACAGACAGACAGACAGACAGATAGATAGACAGACAGACAGACAGACAGACAGACAGACAGACAGACAGACAGATAGATAGATAGATAGATAGATAGATAGATAGATAGATAGATAGATAGATAGATAGATAGATAGATAGATAGATAGACAGACAGACACACAGATAGATAGACAGATAGATAAGATAGATAGACAGACAGACAGACAGACACACAGATAGATAGATAGATAGATAGATAGACAGATAGATAGATTGACAGACACACAGATAGATAGATAGATAGATTGACAGACACACAGATAGATAGATAGATAGATAGATAGAGACACAGATAGATAGATAGATCGATAGATAGATCGATAGATAGATCGATAGATAGATAGATAGATAGATAGATAGATAGATAGATAGATAGATAGATAGATAGATAGATAGATAGATAGACAGACAGACAGACAGACAGACAGACAGATAGATAGATAGATAGATACTGTAGATAGATAGATAGATAGATACTGTAGATAGATAGATAGATAGATACTGTAGATAGATAGATAGATAGATAGATAGATAGATAGATAGATACTGTAGATAGATAGATAGACAGACAGACAGACACAGATAGATAGATAGACAGACAGACAGACACACACACAGATAGATAGATAGATAGATAGATAGACAGACAGACAGACAGACAGACAGACAGACAGACAGACAGATAGATAGATAGATAGATAGACAGATAGATAAGATAGATAGACAGACACACAGATAGATAGATAGATAGACAGACAGACAGACAGACAGACAGACAGATAGATAGATAGATAAACAGATAGACAGACAGACAGATAGACAGATATACAGACAGACAGATAGACAGATATACAGACAGACAGATAGATAGATTGATAGACAGACAGACAGATATACAGACAGACAGATAGATAGATTGATAGACAGATATACAGACAGACAGACAGATAGATAGATTGATAGACAGACAGACAGATATGCAGTTGCACTGAGATTTCTGCTTCTGATATGGCAGGAGACGGGAGGTTACTCTGGGTCAGATATCAGGTTAGTGTGTAAGGAAGCGGCTATGAGACCTGTGCGAAAAATCTTCGACGCCCTTGAAAATCATATTGAAGGTAAGAAATATGCCCCGTCTCACTCTGAACGACATCAAACTGCTGTTTCATCACAAAATCCCGTTTCACCCACAATTCACCGTCTCCATTACGCCATGTATCTTCACAGGTCAGTCCAATATGCCGGTTATTGAACTAGAAACTGTGACCACTGCAGATTTCCTGGAGGTGATCGCTCACACCAAACCCTCAGCCAGATGTCTGACGGACAGATACTCGGCCTGGGAGAAAGAGTACGAGTCCGTCTGACACATTATTAGAGCAACCAAACAAATGTTTTTATTGCACTGCCATCTACTCTTTTATGATGAGATGCTGTGTTTTGTTCAAGTCTCACTGTAAATCTAACATTTAAAGGAAATTACACTGCGATTAATGGAGGGTATGCATTTTAAAAAACATTTCAGAATATAGTTTGTTCTCATATATTTCTCATGAGCTAGATTGAAAAATTAAAATAAATGTCTTTATCTTTGTGTGTAGTGAAATGATTAATAACAGTACACCAGAATAAGTGCAGAAGGAGTGCAGCATCTTTATTATGTAATAGAGATTAAGCCTATTTGTTTATTTTCTTTTTACAGTGTGTGTGTGTGTGTGTGTGTGTGTGTGTGTGTGTGTGTGTGTGTGTGTGTATATATATATATATATATATATATATATATATATATGTGACAGTTAAATAATAATCAAACTACACAGTACCATTATTACTTTGTATTGTTGTAAACTCAGTTTTCCGACTGTTTAGATCCTAAGAGATGTTCAAGTATATGATTGACAGCGTCTGGAAAGCTGTCACACGTCAGGTGAGGCGGCGGGTTAATTTTGCCCTCGTCACCAGGTCGATATTTACCTGCAAAATTAAAGGAGGCTTATTAATATCCTGCAAAATAACTATAACCACTGCATTATAAAAACCTACCAGTTTTCACTAAAATTCCCAGCATTCCTGCGTTCTGTGCCCCACCAACATCATCTCTGGCATCCTGCACAGAGAGTTTGGATGGTGGTGTTTGTCAGATTAAATTATAAAGCAAACAAATCCAGTCATGCATTTCTTCTGGAATTGCACAAAAAGAAATAAATAATATTGGTAACACTTTATTTTAAGGTGAGTTATACAGTACATGTACTTACTATAATAATAACAATATATTATGCTTAATTACAAGTAACTAGCCCTAAACTTAACCCTATAGTAGCTAGTAAGTACATGTAGTTTATTAATATTACCCAGTACAAAAGTGTAACAATAATATTTGCATAAAGAGAATTAAGATTTTTGCATTGTAATATTAGTTTCATGACAGTTAAGATTTTTTAAAGATTTAACAGATTTTTCCCCAAAATTCGTATTGCCATAATGGATCCGGGGGTGCTTAATTATCATTCATATATAAATAAATAAATGTGACAAGAATTATTATTAAAAATTTTTTTAAATGTTGTATATATATATATATATATATATATATATATATATATAAAATAAAATTTTATATTATTATTATTTAGGTTTTAGGGTGAAATATGACCAAGATATGTTATTCACAGGCTTGGTAAGATTCACAAAAATTAAAGATTATACAATGATGTAAATATACTGAATAATATTTATACTATATTTACGAATTATTATTATTATTATTATTATCATTATTATTATTTTCATTATGTAATGACATTAACTTTCATGAAATATATAAATAAATGTCCTAAAATATAATTTTTGTTTATAAAAATAAATATTTATTTTTTGTTATTGATATTTTATAGTGAAATATAAGCAATGATCTTCACAGAGTTGGTGAGATTGAGGCCAGTGTGCCGGTGGTCGTCTCACTCACGTCTCCTATCATCACAGCCTCCTCTGGTGAGCAGTTCAGGTCTCTCAAGGCCTCCAGGAAGAAGGCTTTCTCTGGTTTACCCACCACTGTGGCCTGGGTGTCCGTCGCATACTCAAGACCCGTCACGAACGGACCCGGTCCCAGAGCCAACCCGTCCTTCCTCTTATAGTATCGAGCTTTGTGGATTGCAATGAGGGGGGCACCATCTAAAATGAGTCTGATGAAATGAGTCTGATGAGGATTAGCAGCAATATTTACACCACTAAATGGGAGGTTTCGAATAATTTGATTGTCTTACAAAATCAAGTAGGTTTACCGGAAGGCTTTATTGAGGGTCTGGTAGTTGAAGTGGTCCGGTGCTAATCCAATCACAACCGCATTAGGATCCGACGTCTCCAGACCTGCAGCAGAAGCAAGTGTGAGATCTACACAAACCATTATACAACAAACATGGAAAACTGGTTCTTCTACGGCGGGGGTGTCCAAACCTGCTCCTGGAGGGCCATGGTCCCGATGAGTTCAGCTCCCACTTGCCTCAACACTCCTGTCTGGATTGTTTCTAGTATGTCTAGTAAGACTTGATTCTAGTATGTCTTGATAAACTGGTTCAGGGGTGTTTGATTGGGGTTGAACTCTGCAGGACAGCGGCCCTCCGGGAGCAGGACTGGATACATAAGTTTTTCTCCAGAAAGGCCCTGTTTACACCTGGTGTTAAGATGCGTTTTGGTCGATCTAATCACAAGTAGACGAGGGAGACACATTCCCGTTCACACCAGGTGTTTTAATCCGTCTCTTTTGTCCACATTCAAACACTTCTGTCCTGATTTATTTTAGGGGAGGGTCTATGGCCGGGTAAATGTAATAAACTTGTGTAATTCACACATGAACACGCGCCCATAGACGACACGAAAAACACACAGAGAGCATCAGCTTTAGTTTTCCATCCAGCCGAACGCTGTGAGTGTGTGTTAGAAATCAGGAATGGTGAGAGAACATTGTGCTTGGTACGTTTTTCATCTTCAAACCAAACTTGGGTCTTCAGCCGACAAAATTTAAATCCCGTCTGGCTAGAGCGCTTCCCATAATGTTTACATGTTAGGACAGTAGGAGGAGAGTAGACGGCCTTTAGTGGCTGTTTGAACACATTCGATCACATGAGTGTTTACACTATGAAAGCAATCTGGACGAATGCGTTTACGACTACCTCTGGAAGTGTTCAAAAGTGGACAAGCTCAAAATGTTTAGACCCCATTTACTCCTGTATTTAGCGTCGTGCACTTGTGATCCGATCGACCAAGACGCATCTTAATACCAGGTGTAAACGGGGCCAAAAAGTGTGCAAAACCATGCTATGGTGTACAACGCTGCCCAAGCGTTGTTACATGGTTGCTAGGGTGTTGTAAATGGTCACTGCTATGCAGTTGCTAAGGAGATCTAGTTTCCACCCTCAAGTCTCTATGATATTATGGGCTGCATCTGAAAGCTTTGGCAGCTGACTTGTTGCCAGGCAATGTCTCTGCAGGCAGTGTTTGTGCACAAATGTGCCTCACGAGCTTTGGTGAAAACTGAGCGAATATTTAATTACTACAATAGTCTGGCAAAGAGCCCATTCAAGCCGATTTCTAATCCGTCCAAATCGAGGCACCGATCAGAAACATTGAGGCGGGCTTTACACGATGACGATCGCTCTGATTGGTTTTAGGTCTATCCAATTGCGCCCAGAGGAATTTGAGCGACGTCCGTTGGTGAAGCGCACCAGCTTTTAAATGCATTATTATATTCAAATTGCAAACACATGAGGACAGTCTCCATGAAAGACCCACTGGCAGATGAACGTGCTGCTACATTTCTCTCCGAAACGGTAGAAAATTAAATTAGATTTATTAGAGGATTTTAACTGTGACAAGATGATTGACAGGGCAGTTTACGTGACAGGACGCACGCGACAGATCCCGTCCGATAAAGATGACGAAGTAGTATGTCCCAAAGCTTGTCTACTTTTTTGCTACACATTCAAAAGTAAATACCTTTTCTTCACAAAAAGAGTACATACTTTTATGGCGTAGTGAAATTAGTTATTAATGAAGCTTTGCAAGACCATAACTCAGTTACTACTGAGAATGGTCTGGTTTTAACCAGGCTACAAGGCTTCTAGATATGACTCGGGTCCCTCCTTCCTTTTATCCATTGTCAATTTTAAGTCTGATCTCATTTAGGGTACGTTTACACGACAGCGATGTACTAAAAACTGAAACGTTTCTCCTTTGCGTTTATCGCGTACAGACGACAACGTTGTCAAAGCGATCCCCGTTCACACGGATCCACGAAAACGACTAAAATCTCTGTGTTATTCATGTCAGGCCAGTAGATGGCGACGTCACTTTGTAAAGAAACATTACGCGCTTATAGACTGAACACGTAATACTCATGCGCATGACGTCACTGTTTTCACAAATTCGTTTACACAGAGACGATAACGTATCGTTTTGAAAAACTTGCACTTTGAAACCCATTTCCAAAACTTTGCGTTTTCATGCACCCAAAACGATGTTGTTGTGTGAGTGAACAGCCAAAACGCATTAGAAGTTTTCCGTTTGTAGTTGAAAACGGCGTGATGTAAACGGCCCTCAGATAGGCTGGTATCACTCAGCGCACCTGTGAAGTCCTCTCGAGCACTGTCCTCCACCAGCAGCAGGGGGCGCACTGCTCTCTGCTCCAGCAGATTACGGGCCGCAGTGAGCGACGTGAAGATCTCCCGCTCCTGGAGGTCAAAGTTCAGCCGACGCAATCGCTCAAACAGGGTCCTCTTACATTCCTTCGTGGTGTTGGTCACAAATTTTACAGTGACTGGAGACTGTCTTAATCTGGACAAATGATATTGTACATGTGTAATTAGTTTTATGGAAAACAACAGATGAAATATCTCAACTATGTAACATCAATGTTTTTGTTTTTAATGACACATGTCTCTGAAACAGCCCTAGACTCTGTGTAAAGCAGAATAAGGGTTTTGTTTTAGCTAATCAGAATGTCATATAGGTGTCAATCATTTAGCATATTTGTTGATAATATTGATTAATTGATTTTAATCAGTCTTCATGTTGACTATGTATACTTTCAATTCTGTTATGATTCCTGTCTTGCGTTCCCTAGTCTTGTGTTCCCTAGTCTTGTGTTCCCTGGTCTTGTGTTCCCTGGTCTTGTGTTCCCTGGTCTTGTGTTCCCTGGTCTTGTGTTCCCTGGTCTTGCGTTCCCTGGTCTTGCGTTCCCTGGTCTTGCGTTCCCTGGTCTTGCGTTCCCTGGTCTTGCGTTCCCTGGTCTTGCGTTCCCTGGTCTTGCGTTCCCTGGTCTTGCGTTCCCTGGTCTTGCGTTCGCTGGTCTTGCGTTCCCTGGTCTTGCGTTCCCTGGTCTTGCGTTCCCTGGTCTTGCGTTCCCTGGTCTTGCGTTCCCTGGTCTTGCGTTCCCTGGTCTTGCGTTCCCTGGTCTTGCGTTCCCTGGTCTTGCGTTCCCTGGTCTTGCGTTCCCTGGTCTTGCGTTCGCTGGTCTTGCGTTCGCTGGTCTTGCGTTCCCTGGTCTTGCGTTCCCTGGTCTTGCGTTCCCTGGTCTTGCGTTCCCTGGTCTTGCGTTCCCTAGTCTTGCGTTCCCTGGTCTTGCGTTCGCTGGTCTTGCGTTCGCTGGTCTTGCGTTCCCTGGTCTTGCGTTCCCTGGTCTTGCGTTCCCTGGTCTTGCGTTCCCTGGTCTTGCGTTCCCTGGTCTTGCGTTCGCTGGTCTTGCGTTCGCTGGTCTTGCGTTCCCTGGTCTTGCGTTCCCTGGTCTTGCGTTCCCTGGTCTTGCGTTCCCTGGTCTTGCGTTCCCTGGTCTTGCGTTCCCTGGTCTTGCGTTCCCTGGTCTTGCGTTCCCTGGTCTTGCGTTCGCTGGTCTTGCGTTCCCTGGTCTTGCGTTCCCTGGTCTTGCGTTCCCTGGTCTTGCGTTCCCTGGTCTTGCGTTCCCTGGTCTTGCGTTCCCTGGTCTTGCGTTCCCTAGTCTTGTGTGGACTTTTATGCGTTTTCCTGTTCTGCAGATGTTTTGTAGTCCTGCCCCCTTAGACCAAAGCCAATGATTTTGTCTGAGCAATGAATAAAAAATTAAGTAATAGGATTCATATGTTCTCATTTTATTTGTCTTATCTTATTTTAGTGTAGAATGAGTAAAGCTGTTTGTTGTTAGGATGACAAAAACTTTAAAAAGTTACATTTTTAGGGTGATTCAATATTTAACTCTACCTCAGTGGTCTAACAGCGCTCGCCAATGTTGAAATGATCGAGATGACCAATCAAATCAAAGAAGGCGGGTCTTACTGTGACAATGCAACGAGAGTTCATGTAAAGATGCAAGTATTAGACAACTGTTTTATGATAGAAATGTTCAGCGACTGACAGTAAAAGACTATCTAGTGATGCAAACTACTCAACTTTTTATGAAATTTCGCTGTTTTGAATAAAAAATATCTGATCATGCTTCATGTAATTCCTGAATAAATGTGACGAGGCGATAAATGTTTGCGTATGCATATTAGGCATATGAAAAAGAGTGATGCCTAATATGCCAAATAAAGTGATGCCAAATAATATTTACATTTTAAAATAAAAAAATGATTACTTCATAACTACAATCTGGCCTAGAAATTATTTTACCATTTTTATGTATTTATTCATTCCCTTAAATCCCTTTTAATCATTTATTGAATCCCTTTATTATTATTATTATTAATATTACACAAAAGTGACACTCTGCCTATGCTCACATGAGATCGACCAATGGCAAAACCACAACAATCCAATCAATTCAGGACAAAATCAAGCCCTTTCCTACATTTGTTCTTGTTACAGAAGCCTTTTCACTGGGATATACGTCACAATAGGGAAGACGACTATAGAGGGTACGCGCATGACGTCACTGTCGGCCTTAGTGACTGCGTAACACCCACTGAGTGGCAAAAAGACTGAGCAGCAGCATTGGTTTTCAGCATGAATGAATACATTATATTGTAATGTTATATATTGCATTGACAAACTCATCAATTAAATATTTGCATTTCATCGTATATTATGCATAATTGAATGTTTTTTTAGATAAACACTGACAAAAAACTATTCAAGTTTTAGGGCTGGATGATATGATGATACATATAACATTGATAAAAAGTGATCACATGGATTTAAACCTACCTATATTGTATTTTTATAAAGCATTCACAGGCAAATGTGCTTTATGCATTTCCCCTTCATTGAAATCAGGCACATATAAATGTCAGGAAACATGATTCTTGGCTGCATGTCAATATCCATGGATCACTGGATCTTTGGTAAATTGTAAAGAACACTTTATCGAGTCCAACTTTTATTTAAACTGATAATCGTTAGTTTTTATTCACGTTTTCGCAGTTTCTCCAATTAAATCCAGTCACTCAGCAGATCTTTTGCCACTCAGTCCGGCTGAGGGTGTGTTCCGTGACGTCAATGCATACCCTATAGGAGACTATCAAAACTTCCATTACATGCTGAATTGTCTGTATTATTTACCATGTGTTATATACTGATTTTTTCCAAACAAAATTAATTGATTTCTGAAATCTGTCAAAATGCAGCCTTGATATATTTTAATTGTGAATGCAATTTTTTTTTTTTTTTTTTTTTATCGTATCCGTATATAGGCTATATATCAAAAACGGCCAATATTTTCCCCAAATCCCGACACTGACCGTGTTAAAGCCTCTTGCGCTCCGGGAACGGCAGCATCCTCGATATGAAGAGTCCCGCTCAGATCCACCAGAACTGCTTTCAGTGAGCGGAGAGCCACTTACACACACACACACACACACACAGACAGGACATCACAGTCAACCGAAGCCTTCTGAGTTCATCTTCAACACATCACTTAGGGGTTTTATGTAAAGAACAAAAAAAACTTTTGGCTGGGCTATATTACAACAACAAACAAAACAAAAAAGAGGATAACCGTGACTGATGGCGTTTAGATTCTGGATTTTTGTGGATCATGTTGTCAGTTTCCGAGTGTGCAATTAATGCTCTTATTCACCATGAACTCTGGATTAAACACAATGACTGGCCTCCAAAACATCTCTTCATCTCTTCATCTGTGTTTGACATCATTTTTTAGGATTTGAAAACCCTACATTTATTTAAAACGAGCTGCCAAACAACAAGAGCTTTGGATAAAGTAAAGCAGATTGCCTCAAATCATTTAATAATCATTCAGTAATACAACGAACTAAGAACATGTAAATAGAGTAATGTGTGTTTGGGTTTTTAATATATTGATTATAACATGAAAACCCGAGTCTAGACTACAAAAACACGACATGTTATTAACATTCGTTAATAACAAATTTATCAACAAAGATAAATTCCCGCTCTGTGACAACTCAACTCATTCGTTTCCAAACAATTTACATATTTGTATTTTAAAATAATACAGAAGGATGAAACGATGAAGGTTAAAGCATAAAACCATAAATTGTCTCTGATAAAACACATTTGACCAATTCAAGTTATTTTGAACTACACTTACTTCCGACTGGGGTCCTTCTCTGGCGCAGTCTTACATTTTGCTGTCCTAAAAATGCCTGTCGAAAATACACATGCAACTACGCGATAATTATTTTATATAAAAAACATTTAATGTGTCGATTTATTTATTTATTAATAAGAGCACACTGGATTTTCTCCACCATTGCAATTTATAATCATTTAAGAGGGTTGTCTATGTCAGATTATTCACTCAATGAATAAAAAACATATGCTGGATATTTTAATAGCAGATTAAATAGCATTTAGAACATTAATTCATATCCTCCTGGGACCCAGGAACAGACTTTTGTCCTCTGTAGTGGACATTATATTTTGGTGGATTTATCTGACAGCATACATGTCAGTTTTAGTCTAGTCTAGATGTCTGTAAAGAGCACATGCAGGGCTTCACCATGACAACTCCCTCTCCTTAGCCTTTTAAAATGACTGACATTAATTTAGTGATCAAATGTAGCACTCTTGTGGAAATATGATCATATTTAGCAAGTAGGCCTATCATGTAAATCTGACTAATTTTGAAATTGTTTGTCATAAATCAACATCTCAGGAAAATGATATGGGGTTTCTAATCAAAATAATATGACTTTCTGTTACAAAACAGGGCATTGATTTCATACATGTCCACTGTAGAGACACCAGGACTTACAGCATGTTTATCAGGCATTTTGGGAGACTCAAGTGAATAGGTAAGGAAATTATATATCTATATTCCTATGAAATATTAGATATTTTTATGGAAATGTTGCAAATTATTACACTTTTTTTTTTCATTACATGTTGCCCCAAGAACAATTCAAAATTTTAAACAATAATAATAATGTCTGGGTCTCAGGAAGATAACTGTCTTACCAATATTAGAAATCTCTTAGCATTTTAACATTCGTCCAAATGTTAATGGCACTGTTTTAAAGTAAAATTGAATATAGTAAGTGATTCAAATTAAGAAAAGAAAAAAAATACAAATAAATAAAAGTAATCAATATATCTTTAACATCCTGACAGTGTCATATCCCCGTTTATTTTGGGTAATGGGGAACATATAACTTTGCTGCCAAAAATTCACATGTTTTTTTCTCTGCCATGAAATAAATCCTGGGATTGGAGAAGTATAAAGACACATCATCTTCGGTAATAACCATTAAGCATAGATTATACAAGGGTTGGGCTTTAATCGCTGTTCTGAGCATATGGTTGTAATTCAGCGTTTTATCCGTGGTCTGGGCTACTGTTAATAAAAAGGTACTGTAATCCTGATGGAGTAATCTAGTGTTGTTAATGGACTCCATATGGTTCTCATCACTGAACCAAATGTACTGAACTTACCCCCTCAAACACCACATTAAAGGCACTTTCACACCAAGGTTCAGTTTATTATGCGCGCAGCTGCCCCTTTAAATGCGCGAGCTCGTTAAAGAAGAATGGATTCTGATTGGCTGTCAATTTATTATCGTTAATCAGCTGGAAAAAATCGTTCTTAGCTTCTGATCCCAACGACGACATCGTTCCTCTACAGTTTTGACGTTGACTCTGCTTGCTTGATATTCGTTTATACTCATAACGATTTGTTCTTTAATATCTATATCGTTATTTCTAATTCTAATATACATTTAGTCATTTAGCAGACGCTTTTGTCCAAAGCGACTTACAAATTGGGACTAAATTAAGCGAGTGTGGTGTGAACGGGCCTTTAACCATTTCACCTAATAAATGCTGACTGGTCGTGGATGACAAAATATTTACAGGTAAGTTATAGTGCACTTTGTACAAATAAACAAAAATTACACAAACTCTCCAACATACATTGACCGATGAAGACAATCATTTTATTAAAATCTGAAAGTAATAAATGGTAAATAACTGGCTCCTAATGATAGAGGCAACTTTGGTCAAACGTTTCAATCCCTTCAGACCAAGTGTGTTGTATCTTAAAGTTTGATGTCTTTAACTACACTACGATTTCAACACATCTTTATTAAAACTCATAGACTTCAAATATATTAAACCCAACTTTTGCTTGCCAAAACCTCTTTGAAACCAAGACGCAAGAAGATTAGCTTTGGGGGAAAAGAAAATAATTTCAGGTGTCAAAAGACAGTATGGCTGATTCCACTGTAGAAATACATTGATGCTTGAGGAGCTGACACTTTACTAGACCTTGAATGTGACAAAAACTGATGGAGACAGGAGCTTCTGTAAAGTTACAAAACATGAAAAAGAAAAATGTTTACTGGTATGGGCCATATAAAACTACCAGAGTACTTACAGTAATTCATTCAGGATACAATTTTCAGACATTGGAGAGCAACATTTAGAACCACAGATACAAAAACTGTCCATTTTCCTTTGCCACATTCACTGTGTTCCTCATTAGATCTTGATCCGCAGCAGTCCATTCTCTCTTCATCCAAACAATAATAGCAAGACGATACACACGGAATTCACTGCTATCAAAGGTACTGTGGAGGAACAGGACAAGAAAACATGTTAATACTGAACGAAGTCTGGAACATGTGCAGAAGACATTTCATAAAGACACAGGAACAATAAATTGACCAATTTTTCTCTTCAGAAACATGATTAAAGTCACGATGAAATCTAAATTGACAAATTGTGTTTCTTTATGGAATATTTCTGTTGTTTGTTTTTTTATAAATGCTTTCTTATTCATGTGTCTGGTAATCTTTAATCCAAGTAACATCCCCTCCCTCTTGCAGTGACATTTCTTCTCTGATGACGTGTTTACAGGCGTGCAGAGCTGGGAGAACGCCACACATGTTCAAGTCAAGTGAGTCAAGTCACAATGCACACAAACCAAGTCAGTCAAGTCCTGCTAAAGATCAAGTCAGGTCACAGTGAGCTGCGCTGCGAGGACCGTTTATCCGCTCGGGGCAATAATAGACAGTGCAGCGCGAGCTCAGAACAGCATTAATAACATTTCTGCAAGATCTGGGAGAATCATTCAAATTTAGCGCAGAATTCTCTGTTATAAACCATATCAGATCAAACAGAGCTGACGTGGAAACCAGTAGAAACATTGTGCCATGAACAAGTTATAGAAGGCTTTTCAGTCCACAAATCACCAACATCCACCATGGATTTAAAGTAGTAACGCTAACCGTAACCATGGTATTGTGGCAGAAACAGAATCGTTTTTTGTTTTTTTTATTCATCTCAGGGTTCATACAAACTTTTGAGTGTGAAATTCAAGCACTGATCATGGGCTTTCAAGAGCGTCACACTTTTCCAGCACTTCAAAGCTCTAAATATTATCCGGTTTAAATGTTATTTTTAATGTGATAACCAAAAACATTATTTGGTCATCCTTCAAAGACTGTCCCCATTTGTAAAACTAAAAGTTTCAAGATGTAGGAAAACTAGCAGGTGGCAAACAAACGCTTTTAAAGGGGTCATATAATGGTACATGCACTTTTACAAGTTGATTGTACTGAAATGTGTGTTGGCAGTGCCTGTACACAACCATCATAAAATGATAAAAATCCATCCCGTGGTTTTTTAAAATTTTCTTATATATGTTTTCCTCCATCTCAAATCAAGCCGTTCGATTTTGTGACGTCACAAAATCGACGTCCCTCCCACGATTGTTGATTGACAGCCGCGTTTCAACACAGACCCGCCCTCGCACGTGAGCGAGCTGTCAATCATAGTCTACGCGTCATTGTTGATACGCTCACTGGAGTGATGTCTATGAGCAGAATGGTGTCTAAGCGAGTGTGGTGTTCTGTTCTTCGGTGTAATAACGAACAAGTCATTTTGATGTTCCTAAATCCGAACCGCTGAAGACGCAGTGGCTGAGTTTTGTTTTCGAAGGGAATATTCCCCACGATCAACAGCAATGCTTCCATGTTTGCGTGAATCCTTTCACTCACCAGACTGCTTTACAAACGAGGTCAGTGCTGGTTTTGCTAAGAAGCTGCTCCTGAAAAAAGGATCAGTACCAACTATTCGTGTTCCTGCTGCACCTCCAGAAGAAGTGAGTGTAACGTTATATTAATCTTTATATTAATCTTTGCAAATCGCTTGCACGCTTCACAATGAATGCGGCTGTTTACACTCAGGGTACATTACGGCATGTTTTCTATGTACGACGTTCTCAATATAATTCATAATCCCACGTTTATAATGAACAACGCGTTATGGTTATTGTGTTACAAACAGTGTGCGCACAGAACAGAGGGGCGGGGTGAGCAAAGCTCATTATCATTTAAAGACACGTGCACTTAAACGGCGTGCTGAAAACAGAGCTGTTTTTGACCAGGTAAAATGAGTGTTTTCTTACATTTCTAATGAGAATTTTTAAAGTATATTACAAACTTTTAATTTAGACCCTAAAGAATCATATTAGCTTGTACAAAAATGGCATTATATGACCCCTTTAATTAAAAACAAAAAGAGATATGAAATTACCACTATAACCAGTAGATGGCAGCAGAGGAACACTTATTAGCCATTTTTACTCCATAATAGTTTATTTTCACACGTTTTGCTTTTAAACCTATATTTAGATATGAAATCCCTATTATAAAATATAAAAATCACCAAGAAATCCATTTTTGTCAAAGTTTGACACTTTTTATACTGTATGAAGTAGGAAGTCAAGAAGTCTCATGAAAAACAAAAACTTTAAACCGAGAAGAATTACACAAAGTAAAGAGCGCTCCTTTTATAATCACTGAAGCTGTCGGTCAGTTCAGCATGATACTATAAGAGAACAATGGTACATTTAATTAGAGTAGAATATTATAATTATTTCCCTATAAAAATTAGGCTGTTGTTAAAAGTTAATTTGATCTGCATCTCAACTCAAGCTCAGAGCTTTACTGTCAAACGTTCATTTCCAAGAAACAAACATGTAATATTATTAGTAACTGCACATATTATATATGTGGGGTAAGCGTTATTTGAAAAACGCTGTTTGGAAGTTAGTCAGACGACACGAACAAGAACAACAACAAATGTGTGAGCCAATCAGCATTAGGGGGTGTCGTGGAAATTTTAAACTGTATATTAAACTAACCATGTTTCTAAAGCCTGGTTTATACTCGACGCGTCCGCACGAGCGCGAAGGTGCGCGCGGCAAAAATGACGTCATCGCGGTGTGGGCGGTCGCGCGCGTTGGGTGCGCAAGGGCCCATTTCGCCTGGCGGTGTGTACGGCAGATTTTGTAACAACACGCGCGGCGCCGCATCCGAAGATGAACGACTTCGAGCCGAATCTGGCCGAGCTAGAACTTTTCACCACACCGGCACCCAGTTTGCACGTCTAAATTAGTTGCTTACATTTAAAAAATGAGCATTCAATAGCATAAAAAGTATTTTTAATGAACATAAAGGTCCATGTTTAATAAAAATGTTCACGAAACAATGAAATGTTTAGTGAAATTAGAAAATGTTAGAGATTGTTAATTTAGTTAAATTGTATACACATTCTCATATCCATATAATTTGTTTTATTGTCACGAGTAATAATCTCAGGCTTTACTGGGTTTTAAACGATTCTTTTTGTAGTGTGGTATTGGTGGTGGTGTACTAAAATAAACATTGTCACGTGTGTAGCTTTCTTCTTCTCACCGCTGAGTCCTGATGGTTTAGAGGACAATTACTCAAGTCGCCCCCTATCGTTTCACAGAATAGTACAACGGCGAGTGCGTCAAGTATAAACGCCTCGTCCGTTTGCGGAGGTGCGTGCGCAGTCTGCGGAGACTCGCGCTGCGGAGCCAGGCGAAAGTATAACCAAGGCTTAACATCTAACCTTATAACTTTAACATTAACAATTTGAACAGGATGTACTGTGACAAAACCAATGGAAAACTTTGACTTGTGCGTATGTATATGTAAAAATAACATAGTTTGGGAAATGAAACTAGACAGTCTGTTAGAATCTTGTGATTAACGAATGAAGTCATCATTAAAACAGTTTGCTTGTGCCAGTGACAGAGGAAAAAGGTTGGGGCTTTTGAACCAATTGAACCAATCATATTGAAGGTGACATGTTAGTCTTGTTTGTTTTCTCGATTCTATAAAAACTGTTGTATATGTGTTTTACGGTGGGATTCTTAATGGAATCTGTCCGAGATCCTCCGGCCTTGCTTCTTGGGAGAGATTCCCTGAGAACTGCTCGGGAAGATCTCCTGGCCGTGATTAAAGCATTTAGAGGACATTTGCTGATGTTTGTCTGTTCATTTCTGCTGCGCAGCAGGTCAGTTTAGGGAAGCAAGTAAGTTAGGGTAAGAGACTCGGCCAGTTGTCGACTGAAGACGCAAGAGCTGGAGTATAAAAGTTATTAAGTGTCAATTTGTAGACGCTCTGTGTCGATGAGTAGACGCAACAGTTTTATTCTGAATAGTTGGGTTTAGGGAAAAATCCACTACAGGGGCGTATGACGATGGAGGAGAGAGAATGATCAAGAGGGAGATTTGAAGAAAGACTGCAGAAATAGAGATTAGACACAATGCAAAAGAGAAAAGCTCAGAAGAAATCACTGGAAAATAAAGGGTTATATCTGGACAAGAGCTTTAGGACCCGCATTAATATTAGAAACGCTGTCCAGAGGGTGAGTTTGAGGCGGAGCTATGAGAGAGGGGTGTGTTTGTTTGGGTTTATTTCAGATATCAACAATGTCCAACAGGGGGTTTTGAAATATTGCTTACCCCACCTTTAATGCAAAACAATTTTAATTGTATGATTAAATTGTCTTTATGATTAGCAATCCCCCCAGCGCCACCATCTGTGGAACGTAGTGGCACCGCTGCTACTGCTCTCAAATGTTAGTCGGGAGCCCTGATATGGTCAATTTCAAATATCTAAAAGAAACTATATGGGATATTTTCTTCTACCCTCTGTATTTATCGCTCTCACCGCGCTGTTTTCCCCCGCGCAGACTCTGATCACTGGTGCTGGTGGTTCTGTAGCTTACATTTTCATTCGAAATTTATGTTAAGATGATCCATTTAAAAAATAATTTCATTACTTTAGTTGTTATAAGTCATTGTTGAGTCATACAGTTCAAGTGTCGAGTCATTGGATCCCAAGTCAAGTCATTTTCTTCATTTAGACATGCAAGTCTCAAGTCCTTATATTTGAAACTCGAGTTCCCCACCTCTGTTGGCGTGAGGGCGGGACAATAACCTGTCAATCACATGAGATCCACCAATAGCAAACCACAACCATCCATCAATTCACCATAGACAAAATCAAGTCCCGCCCTACAATTTTTCTATAAGTCATAATAGGGAAGAAAAGACTATTGCAACATTCGTTTCATGCCAACTTTAAGATACAAGGCTTAACAAATGTACAGATAAATGAGTTTTTCTATTAATGATTGTTGATGGTAATAGACACTCCATGATCTGGAGGTGGGAAAGTAGTATAAATCAGTACTGACTCTTCAAACGAACATACCTCTCATGACAGTCCTGACGGAACGAATAAGGTTCAGAAGTTGTGCTTTAATCCCGGGTTCATCTCCAAATCCTCCAATACTTTGCTCTGCCCCCCAACCAACTGAAACAAATGTGTTTATCAGTGATAGTGTATAGCATGCTATAATGTTATATACGCATTTGACAATTTTTTAACAGTATTCAAGGGAAAAGAGCACGGATAATCCCTCAAAAATATTGCTCAACATTTAAAATATATCTAAAAAAAAAATAAAAATACAAGTACAATTTCAGATTCAGCATAATGTTTCTCCAGCTAGCTCCCTAACTGCTACTAACATTTCCAATGTATGTGTATTCCGTAAGATTGAGGAAGAAACACTTCCTTTGGGAGAATTTTAGTTCTCTCTCTTTTCATAAACTCCGATTTCAAATGTTTGCTGAAAGATAAACTATGCAGTTGAAATTATTGATCATTTAGGCCTAGGCCTATTTGTTTTGCATTGTAAATTCTTTATTAACAAGAACATATTTCTCAACACTTTGCCTGGATTTGAAGTCTTTCCAGTGGAAATGTCCCATACTGTAAAATCTCTTAAACTATGATTTAACCTTCTTTTTTACTGAGATTTTCTTCGTTCAGCTATTTGCAAATATAGCCTGTTTTCCCTTTCCTTCTATTCACAGTTCAGTCCTGACTCGACTTAGCAATAAACAAGATAAATTATTTGAGTCAATATCGCATCGAATTGATTCGAGATCGGAACTGAGTAGAATCGCGAAATCTGTGTCAATGTCCAGCCTTAATGGTATTCATTTAGTATTTTCAAATGTTTTAGAAGTATGAAATAACACAAATATAGAAGTATGGGGATTATGTAGTGCTCGAAGAACGTTAAATAGCTATTTAGTTTTGTCAAAATATCAGCTCTGCACATTTTGGGCTACAAAAACTCTATTGATCCATTTCGTTTTTATTTCAAATATATTCACTAAGCGATTCATGTGACTTCGGTACATTTACATTATATGACACTAGTGAACTGACGTTGAATATTTTGTTAAAAGTACAGACTGTAGAGATTCGAAGTCATTCAGGTGAAGACAAAAGCTACCGTTACCAGGGTAATTCATGTTAACATTTTCATATTTCTATAGTCAACTGCACATTTAGGAGACGTTAACTCTAGCCTAGCAAACCAGATGGCAATACACACACACACATTTACATTACTGAACAAACCTATTGTCATATTTCATAATGAAAACCATTCATAATAACTTACTTTTACTGAGAAACCTCTCTTCGTGCAGAACGGCGATAGCATTAGTGAATAATATCGCTGTTTGAATCAGTGCGTACAGTGTGAACGCCATGTTGGCACTATTGTGCTGACGTAAAAGGACTTGCGTCGCGCAGGATTACGTCACAAACGCGCCGCTACAAGATTTGATTGACACACAAACATATACTGCTCTAACCACTAACTATAGGATACTAACGTTACTTTAACTAATAAATAGTAAATAGTGTGCTGTTCTGAATTTATCCATGTACTGTGTACGCCAAGCTATTGCATCACGTGCTCACTGTATTTACATGGCTGAAACGTATTTCAATACATTGTAGATTTTTATTTGTATCTTATGACAGCGACCTATTATTTTATAAATTATAGCATACGTTTATAATAATAAAACACTATACTATGCAGGATAGAATACAACGAATATATGAACTGCATTATATGATAATATGTGATAGTACATTTAATAACTAAATAATAATATATATGACAAATCTTGTATTCAGTAGAACATGTAGGTTTGATTCCCAGGAAACACACAGATAACATAAATGTACACTTCAAAGGGTATGTATGTATATATATATATATACACACACACACACACATTTTTTCTTTAGTTCTAAATTGTATTAGGCTAAATAGTATTGTAACGTGTTTGTGCTTACTGATAAAAATTATGTTTTTTCACAAGTGCTTAATGTAATAAAAACATTTAAACAACAATGGTCAGTCTTTTTCATCTTATAGACTTTAATTATCCACATAAATAGTAGAGAAACTACAAGAACATAGTTAAATACATTTGCATGAACAGTTAACAATAACATTTTTTAAACTCGTGTTTATGTCAATGTTGTATTTAAACAGGCAAAACGAGAAAGGTTTGCAGACGTTCAGATTGCTCTCAGACTTCAGCCACAGTACAGAGCAACCGTTCCCTTCACATTAACCTCCGTGTATGTACATTTACAGCCAGAGCTAAGAGAACTGTACAGTGCATGGGGAATAAATAAACTTAAGTTCATAAATAATCAAAGTGGGAATACTGTACAGGAAATATGTCAAAGGAACTCTAAATCATTGGTAGATGCATGACTGTGTATCCGTTCGCTGATGGCGTTTGGTTTCATCGGAGAGATGGACGTCGTTCAGGTTTATCAGTGACAACGTTCAGCATCCGGTGAAGAGGTTCCTTTTGTTGTGCTTGAGATTGGGATGATTTGATTTATCCTCAGAGTGTAAAAAGATGTTGAGAGCAGCTTGATTTTGTTTCAGATGAATTTACCTAAAAAATAACAGTTGATATAGTCATTATCAAGGGTGAAACTTTGGTTTGAGAAGTGGGGGGGGGGGGGGGGGGGACACAAAATGGTGGAACATTTTTCAATTTGAATCCCATTTCCTGCATTTACATACATTTAGGGACTATGGTGATACAAAATAATTAATAATAATATTTTTTTAAATAATTAAGTTGATTATAATGATAAATTCTGCCAAAAAGAATAGTAGGCTACTAAACTATGGGATTTTGAAAGTGGGTGGGGGACATGTCCCCCCTGTCCCCATAGGAAATTACGCCCGTGGTCATTATGATACAGATTTCTCAAAATAATCAAGAAAGCTTAGGCTAAATGTAAAAATTACAAGCATCCAAAAAGTCAGTGCTATTTTTCATATTTGGGATTTACTCAGCAGTGAAATCAGCATTTGATTTTACAGAAAGGCCACACATTATATTTCTCATTACCATCACTATTTGATTTAATAACTTTGATACTTACCATTTAGCTTTTGTTTAGATGTGCCCCGACCTTTTCTTTTCTAATGATGTTTGCATAGGGAATCTACAAATAAACATAATGGAATCAGTTAATACTTGCACAACATTTCTCTCAGCTGTCAGGTCAGGGAATATATACTGTATGTGTGCATACGTGTGCATGTATGTGTGCATGTATGTATACATACAGAAGTAATCACATGAAAAAAGAAGTTTGCTTCATAAAATGTTTTAATGAAAATGTAATGTAGTAATACACTACACTGTTCAAAAGTTGGAGATCGGTAAGATTTTTTTATGTTTTTGAAAGTCTCTTCTGCTCACCAAGGCTACATTTATTTGATCAAAAATACAGTAAAAACAGTAATATTGTGAAATATTACTGCAATTTAAAATAGCTGTTTTCTATGTGAATATATGCTAAACTGTGTAATTTATTCCTGTGCTCAATGCTGAATTTTCAGCATCATTACTCCAGAAAGAAATCATTCTGATATGCTCAGTTATGATCAATTATTATTGGTGCTCAGTTATTAATAATGGTTCTCATTATTGATTTTGATTTAGATTTTTTTGAAATTGAAAGTCACGATTTTTGTTGTTGTTGTTTAAAAGCGAGATCACGATTCTCCCACGATTCTGAACAGACACAACTAAACAAAATAACATGTAATTTACTAGAGGTTCGGACAAAATGTTAATTGCTGCAGTCCATTTAAAAATGTTTAATTAATTAGAATTATTGATTTTAAAAAATGGCTTGAATGAATGCTTCAATGACTCGCTCATGCATATTTCACTTGTTTCATAACTGGATGAATCAGCGTTTTTGAGCGAATCTCTTGAATGAATGATTCAATGATAAATACAGTTTTAACAGTCACTTGTCGCCACCTACTGGTGTAACGATGCCATTGATGCAATCGTTATTTGAAGCGTTGTTCCGTTCATAAGGTGATTTAAGCTTCCGTAGACATCAGTGTTTATATCTGAACTATAAACCTTTATACCAGTACTTCTGTGATAGTCGGAATTATTGTTAGACAGAAATGATAATACTGTGTGGTTGAAAAGGCTGTTTGTGAAGCGGTTTCGTAGCGGCTCTCTCTGGATCAGCAGCAGCACAAACACAGATCTGAATGCTCTTCACAAAATAATAATCTTACTGACTCCAAACTTTTGCACAATAGTATATTTCATAAACACAATGAGTCACTTGAAGCCGTTGTAAACAGCATTTAGCCATGACTAATCATGATTCACATTGTACATCTTGTACCTTATTGCTTAAAAACACTCTTAAAAATTAAGATTATTTATCGGCATTGATGGTTCCATGAAGAACCGTTAACCTTTCTATTCTACAAAAGGTAAAAAAAAATTCATGGAAAATGTGTTTTTAGATTATTAAAAAAAGAAAAACCCAGTTCTTTTAGGAACTGATCACTGAAAGGTTCTTCAGGGAACCCAAAATGGTTCTTGAATGTGAAACCCCCCTATGAAACCTTTCTTTTTAAGAGTGTATGTGGTGAAACAACAACAAAAGGAAGCAGAGATCCACTAAACGTCATTCTAGTTTTCTGCATTCCTGCGTTCAGCTTTGAATGTGTGATGTTGTGATCTCTCATGTGTGACTGATGGTGTTGAAGTGAAAGATCACAGATCATCAGATCCTGCCGGCTGTCTGCTGGTTATCTTACATTTCTTCTTTAACACAGATTTAGCAGATTACTTTTAGCAGGGTTGCTTGTGGGATATTCGTATGATTCACAAGTCAATTAATCAGACGGGAACTGATGACGGGAACTGTTGATTAATCAGACGGGAACTGATGACCTAACTGTGGAATATGTTAGCAGAAAACTCCTTACCATCTGTAACTGTTGCACCATTTCTTCCCTGTAAGCCAGTTCTCTCTTCATCTGGTCCTGGAAGTTATCTGTAGAATAGCCAAATATGGACAATTCAAATCGAAGGCATATAATTTTTTCATATTTAAACCTATTTAAAGTGATGTAAAGCAGGTTTTCTGATTTTCACAAGCTAAATCATGATGATAAAGTGAAGACACTTACGGAAAACTGGGAACGGAGAGCTGCCTTTCAGAGCGTGAAACTCCTGCTCCAGTCTCCTCCGTAAATCTATCTGTTCAAGGAGAACTTTCTGGAGCTCCTCTGAAAGACGGAGGGCAAAATATGTTACATTTGGAGCCAAATATATGCATTTAAACATTTTATTTACACTCGATTTTTGACAGAAGTCTCACCAAGGCTGCATTTATTCGCTCAGAAATACAGTAAAAACAGTAATATTGTTGAATATTATTGTGATTTAAAATACTATGTGAATGTCTGTAATAAAATGTCATTTATTCCTGTGATCAAAGCTGAATTTTCAGCATCATTACTCCAGTCACATGATCCTTCAGAAATTATTCTAATATGATGATTTGATGTTCAAGAAACATTTATTATTATTATCAAAGTCGAAAACAGTTGTGCTGCTTCATATTTTTGTGGAAACCGTGAAATATTTTTTTCCAGGATTATTTCATGAATAATAAGTTCAAAAGAACAGCATTTTTTTAATTTTATTTTTAATTTTTTTAATGATTATAGAAGTCTTTACTGTCACTCTTTTGAACAGTAGTGTATATCATTCTAAAGTCTTATTTTTGCAATCTCACCTTTTTCCATGTTCTCGACGTCCTTCTTGAGCGATACAGGAGAGTTTGTGTCTTGACTTTGGTCTGCTGAGCAGAAGAAAAAAAGAGGAAATTTTAAAAATCTGTGCAGATTTATGACCTACATTGCAAGCATTTATTCCTGTCAGGCCTGACACACATCATGTAGTTCCACCAGCAGCCAGTAGATGTCAGTCTGATGACAGGATATTTCAAACAAACATATTTGACTTAATATAATGCTGTTTTCCCGGAGTGAGGAAATGGCATTCATATGTCATGAATTTGGTATGAAACATCTGTGACAGCATATTTACTATAAAGACATAATAATATACCATGAAAATAATACATTTCTTACTCCATAGGCCATTCAACAAAATGTCTGATTAGTGCAGCTAAATTAAGTCATTGGAAAGCCCTTGCAATATCCTGAAAGAGGTGAAAAGAGCTGATTTCATTAATGTTACTGCGCTATTGAATCAGGAAATTATTCGAAACAATTTTGATTGGAAACCTTAGGAGTCGGTACGTTCGCAAGGCATGTCCGCCGACTGTGTTTTTGTGTCTATATCGCAAATGGCTCAAATGAAGTGATTCAACACATCGGTATAATCTTCCCCTCATTCCTCTCTCTCTCTCTCTCTCTCTCTCTCTCTCTCTCTCTCTCTTCTCATTTCCCGTCTTGCCTCCTTAAGCCGAACAAGGCGTTCCTCATTTGGAAAGCGGTCTTGTTCTCGCTCTCCTCCTCTCTCTGTCTCATTTGACAAGCAAATTTGCAGACAGTGCCTGAGGATAACAACCTCGTTTGACAGTCAATTAACCGTGAATAGTCAAAGCCAAGGCAGTTTGCATTATATAAATGGAAAATTAGATTATTTTTTTCCCCCTTCCCTCCCAAGAAACAGAACTATCTTTAAGACACTGCCGTTTAGACTCTTTGCAAAATCAGAAGTTCTAATCACGTTTCCCAGCCGCCCCTCGGAGACGTTTAGCAATCAGGCAAAGGTGGTTTCATTTAATTTGTTTCATGTAATTTTTTTCAAATATATTATACGGTATATGAGGAGATCATTATCGGCTAGATAATATAAATGTTGGCATAGATGTCATAAAACACTTTTAATGTCTTTCTGACAGATAAAAGGCAATAAGCTATGATCTTTCTAATGGAAGATTTTGCCAAGCAAAAGGCAATTATTTCCGTTTGATATTGTTGAAATGGTGATTGTCACCTTCCTGCCGCTGAGCTGATTGTCTTCCTGAACTGTTATGGCTCCCTACAGAACACATTTTCCCAATGACATTGTGGAGAGAGCTGCTCCATTTTAAGAGTATATTCCGTCCCGTATCTTTTTTATATTTAGATTAATCCTAATATCCTCGCAGGGATGGGCCGGCCGTGCCGTGCGTATTATTCCGCGAACCCTCTTGCTGTAAGTGGCGGATGTAAAGCGGAGATAAAGCGTTGAGATAAAGTGTTGTTCTTACTTGGATTCTCTCGCCAGAGTTCGGGTGCGGACGAGGTTTCTGTCTCTGGGACGAAAAAACTGCTTTGCTCTTTGTTGTCGTCTGAAGGAAAAGTGAAAAATAAGATATTATGAGGTGAATGCATGGACACAAATGAAGCAAAGTTTAAGGCATAAAGGTGGAAAATATAATATTTTTTTGTTAATTATAAATATTTTTAACTGATTATTTTTATTAAATTGTATTTGTCAAATTATGTTTTTTATGTGCATTTAATTTCACAAGAGAGACTATAATATATAATGTGTGTGTGTGTGTGTGTGTGTGTGTGTGTGTGTGTGTGTGTGTGTGTGTGTGTGTGTGTGTGTGTGTGTGTGTGTGTGTGTGTGTGTGTGTGTGTGTGTGTGTGTGGTCCTGGTAAACCCTTCATTATGGGGACAAAGATGGCAATATCTGAAATCCTTGTCCTTGTGGGGACATTGTTTGGTCCCCATGAGGAAAACAGCTTATGAATAAGTGATGTTTTTTGAATATGTAAAAATGTATAACGTTTTCTGACTGAAAAAAAAAAAATATGATCAATAAGTTATGACAACATGTTTTTACATTGCTTTAATTCATCAAAATAAATTAAGCAATTTTCAACTTTAAGTTCAACTCATTTTTAAAGTCAGTTTAATGTAATTTAAGTTGAAATGACTTAAAACATCTAAATTGATTGTACTTAAAAAATTAAGTTTTTACAGTGTAGGGTAAGATGATAGAATATACAGTTTGTACAATATAAAAAATGACTATGTATATAGAGGTCCCCCTAAAACATGAAAACACAACTGTGTGTGTGTGTGTGTGTGTGTGTGTGTGTGTGTGTGTGTGTGTGTGTGTGTGTGTGTGTGTGTGTGTGTGTGTGTCGTGTGTGCTGCCATGGTTGTAAACAGTGTAAACTTTAAAATAGATAATAAAAATAAAATAAAATAATGCAATGGAAAATCAAATTACGCTTCCATTCACTTTCCATTCATGTCTCACCTGAGATGGTTGCTTTGTTTTTGGTTGCATAGGCCGGCAGCCCATCGTCTCTGCTCTTGTGCGCCTGTAACCATAAAACACCACCGATGTCTGATTAGAACTGATTCACAACACCAGGCCAAAGGTTGAAACATAGAGCAACCAAATATATCAGTCAGCCAAAAGCACACAATTGATTAGCCTTGAGAATGACAACGCTGTTATGTTTTATATATGATTCTGATGTTTGTTTGGCTGTGTGGTGCTACTGAGTTTCTTCAGATAAATCATCACGCGTGCGCGCGTGCGTGTGTGTGTGTGCGCACGCTGAGGCTAATTGCTAAAGAATTCCCGTTTCAGTTTCCGTCGCTCATCCCGTTCTGTCTGTTAATGTAGCGTCAAAGGGTTAAAGATTAAAAGGCTAATAGGCAGAAGTGACAAAGGGGAGCAAACATAATGTCGCCATTAAACAAAACACGACTGGGCTTATTAGGAGGGATCAAAGAGCTCTGAATATTTCATTTCTGCAGGGAACACAGGCTATCAATCTTGTTATGCATATGGCCCCTGCCAGCCAATGGCCCGCATTTAAATAATTAGTCAAAGTGCCTGGAGGGAATATTTACATTTCTGTACGCGGTGCTCTCCTCCAGCAGGCCGTGAACGGGGCTGGGGACTTTGAGGATGGTGGGCGGACTGACAGGGAGGTCGGGTTTGTTCTCTGAGGTCTCGGCGGGAACGCTCGGGAAGGAGGCTTGCTCTTTGGCTGGATCGCCCGAGTTGTTGTCGGGAAGCCCGCGCATGTGCAGGGGGGGCGTCTGCTCTGACCGGCTGCCAAAATCCTCCTGTTCCTCGTCCTGTTTGGTCTCCACATCCACTTCTTGCTCCTCATCGCTTTCCCCGCTGTCGCTTTGGTAGCTGCAGCTGGTCCCTGGGGAAAGGTGCCGATCCGTCCCGAAGTCCTCCAGGCTGCCGTGGAGCTTGGCGATGCTTTCGGCGTCTTTGACCACGGGGCGGAAGGCGGAGTGGTAGCTGGCCTTTCGGGCTTGAAGCGAGGGCGCGTCCAGCAGCTTTACCCAGCCCTCCGGGGCCGGTCGCAGGTCCGAGGTCACGGGCAGGGTGTCGCTCTCGAACAGCCCGGACCGGGGGTTCGTGTCCAATCCCGAACTGGCATCGGCCTGTTCAGACAGATCCAAAAAGGCTTGTCTGAGAGACGGGCTTTCTGTGAGGGAGGAAAGGGCGTTGGGTTGGGGTTGCAGGTAAGTGGGTACCGGGATGCCCCCGGTTGCCCTCGGGGGCCAGAACATGCAGAAGGGCGGGTAGAAAGTGTCCTTGCGTCCGGGCCAAAGAAGCCCTGAGAGGCCGCTGTTCTTCTGCCCGTTGGTCGCCTCGCTGTCGTCCTTCTTCTGCGGGCACAGACCGAATGCAGGGAAGGTGTATGGACTTGGGAATAGCGACGTAGTTGGGAACTTCTGCAACATCCCGAAACCTTTGCTCGGGACTGGAATGACCGGGTAACTGCGAGGGGCTTTTCGAGGCGAGAGGCTGTTGCTGTCCAAATCATCATCGTCCTCATACCGGCCTCTCTTCTGGGATAACTCCGGAGAGATCATGTGGGGCAGAACCGAGTTCACAGCCTTGACCGAACCCATGGACGAGCAGTGAGAGGAGGGAAGAGCCCTCTTGCGACTCCCTCCGTTGAACATGGCTTTTACATCCTCCCAGGCGAACATCAGGTCGTCCTGCGGCGTTTTGTCTGTCAGTTTGAGGTGGCGACGCCAGGAGTTGAAGTTGGCGGCGTCTGGCTGCGTGTATTTGGCCTCGGGCGTGCGGTGTGAATGGAAGATGAATTTGTTTGGGGAGAAGTACATATTACAGTAGGAGCACTTGATGCATTTGGCCCGGGAGCTGTTGTAGCGCGCTGGGATGAAACTTCCCCGGCAGCCCCAAGCGCATTCATGCATCACGTCGAACGCAAAGTTGTCTGGCAGCTTGGGTGGAGAATTCTCACCCAGGAAAGACTTGCAAAGTCGCTCTGCCTCACGTTTGGTGATCATGCCACAGCGGCGGGAGGAAATGGGCATGGCACCGGCCCGCCGGAGGATCTCGAGCTGGACCGGGGTGCACTGCACACAGGTGATGCCCAGAGCCACTCGACGGTTGTGGATCTCGTTGTAGCTGTAGTTCTTTAGCAGGGTGTTGGATATCTGAGCCAGGCATAACCGCTCTTGAAGGTCAATGACCAGCGAGACAATAGGCACCCCGTAGAGGATGACCGACCCCACTTGGTTGGGCTTGAGGGAGGATCTGGGAGGCGTGAGGGGCTCCTGCTGAAATGAACTTGGTGGTGTGGCCATCACAATGTTGTTCTGTCCAGGCAGAAGACTCTGTTGCAATCTTTGCAGACCACTGACTGGAGATGTTCGTCTGTAAACACATTTTAAAAGGTTAATTTAGCAATGAAAAAAGAATTATAGAAAAGAAGAAAAAAATTCAGATGCATTAATTCAAAGCTATGCAAAGTATATCGATAAAGAATATTTATTTGATAATATAACCAAATGTGGCACAGTTATTAAAGATAAACCAGAATTTTATTTTACTAGACAATAAATTAAGAATTAAACTTGCAGAATTACTGTGAGGCTTTCTTCACATGTCAGACAATGTTTGTAGATCAGAATATGATGCGCTTGAAATAAAAACTAATTTAAAGAACGAGAGAAAATTACAAGGATGCTGATCAATCGCAAAGTAAATAAAAGCAATAGACATTTACTACAATGTTATACAATTACTATATATATAAAGAACTAGATCAGTGCGCTAACTAAATCAGTGCAATTATTAATTTTATTCCTTGAATCATGAACATTGTTTTGCTGTTTCTGAGGTAAAAAAATTAAAAGAAAAAGCGTGAAATGCTTTTAATACTATATAATACTTTTAAAATATATATTTTAATATATTATATTACTGTAATACTATAATACAACACAGCGGAATTTACAGAGAGTTCAGGCAGATTTCCCCGTAGAATGTTCTGACGGCCTCAACGTTCTATTCCGACTTTTCCATACAGAATATAGAACGTCGCTATTTTATGTTTTGGTAATGTAGCCTATCATATAATAGCCCAGTATTATAGCCTAATAATAATAATAATAACAACAACAACAATTTGCCATAAAAAAAAATACTAGGCTACAAAATGTCTCCACACGTTTGTGTGCCTCTTTTCACGCCGAGAACAAAAGTCATTTATAGTCAGAAATGCCTAAATATAAACAAAAACAGATAATTTTCAGACGGACTCGGAGACGAAGAAAAGTTTGTATTTTTCTTACCTCCGCGCGCAGTCGGAGATGTCCAAACGCTACAGAATATAAATCATCTCGAAGCCTATTCCACATACGAAATTAGAAATTCGTTTTCGGAAATGCAAACGGTCAACGAGAGCGCGAACTTTTTAAAAATAAGCACGATAAACGCGCAATATCACAACAGGCTCCTTTATCGTGTCCAGTAACAGTAGTGCAAGAGCGAATAAGCGCGCGCCTCACACACCGGCTCTTATTGCCGGAGTTGGATGTGAGTGATTGGCGTGGCTCTGCCCCTCTGAAGAGCCAATGACGTTTCACTAACTGCCACTCAAACACACTAAAGAGAAGCTCAGACAGGAGCCGCAGGGGCCCCGGGTGATGCGCGCGCGCGTGTCTACTTCAAACCGGAATTAGTGGGGGGGGGAACACCCGTGAACCACCCATGTGTAGGCTAATCGGTATAATCGCATGGACAACACCAGAAACTGTTTCATAAATATATTGTGTTACACGCCTAAAATTTAGCCTAACCAAAATATTTTTTGTACATTTAAATAGGACAATTATAAATGAATCGTATGCATTTTTCCATAGCTTTTAAAACTAACGAATCGTTGTAGGTCTACGTTAATATACTGATAGGATGATTGCAAAAAATAAATAAAAAATAAAATTTTGTCGGCTTTAATTAATTTGACGGTCGGTTTTTCGAATATGATTATTACATGATTTCCGCGCTTTCTGCTTCCACATTGCTTTTGTATAAACTGTATAAAGTGGCCCAGTCTTGTGATCATTCATGTTTTAGAGCAGTCAGTAGCTTTTGTTAATATTTTATTATTTCGCTATCAACATCTGCATTGTCACACACTTAAACTGTCCAAACTGTCATGCTATATTGAGGCAATTTCCGCGCATTCATAAATCAAGCGAAAGGCGATAAATGTCGGCATGTCATTTTTTCATCATTATGAGGTAATACATGGGCTGTGCGTACTGAATCGACCACAACTGAGAATAAAACTAATCGCTTGATGCCGATGACATGTTGTCCGACAAACTGTCTCATCAATAACATTTATATAATAGCCAGGTGCACTATTGATCCAAATATGAAAAATTAGGCTACTATTATGTTTAAAAAAAAAAATGCCATCATATTTTTTAATATATGAAAAATCGCTCAAATTTCATCGCTTCAAAGCTTCAGATCTGCAGGGTTTTTATTTTAAATGTCGGCATTACATATATAATTTCAGGATGTTGTTAACATTGCGCGCAATTTTGATAAGAATAGTTGGCTTAATTGTGACGTTTTCATTTTGCCACGATAATAGAATTAGTACAAAAGGTCAAGTGTTCTGAAAAGCCCAGTCAAATTGACAGGAAAGAGAGGGTCCCATCTGTAGTCCCCTAAACCTCATTTAGAGCCCATCCCGCTGGCTTTTGTCTCCCAATAGCCAAAGAGCACCTCATACGACCTCTCATCCCATTACAGGAATATGAAAACATAGATATATGATAGATATACTTCAAAATAATTGGTGGAATTAATGTAACTCTCCTTAAGCTTTTAATTTTCACTAAACAATTACTCATATTATGTTTCAATTTATACTTGTGAAAATGTGGCTGGTATTTTGCACTGTTAAAAAATATTTTCATGATTTGTTATCATTTTTTTTTTCTTTTGTCAAATCAACTTAGATAATTTATGTGGTTCAGATAACATCATATTTTGAGTTTCTGTCAATTAAACCAATTTCCTTCATTGTATTAACTCAAAATGTTACGTTTCAACGAACTTAAAATTTTAAGGCAACCAGGTAAATGACCTTTTTTAAAGTTAAACCAACAAATTAATGTATTTATGAATTTATATCAGCTAGTGATCAGTGTGTTGCATGTTTGTCTGTTATATGTCCATAAGTGGAAAAAAGGCTGCTCTATAATTAAAACACAGAAGATTTTAAAAACTGCAAAGGTTTATATTAGACCGCAGCTGATGATAATCATTACAACTAACATGCTGAACAGTTAAACATGCCGGTCTTGGTAAATCATATGTCTGCTTGATGCATTGAACTTCATCTATATGTATGTTAACCCTACTGTGAAATTAATCATGCGTTTAAAAAATTACTTGTGTGACCTGTGGGGGTCAATACAGAAGAAAAAAAAAAGAGGGAACCTAATAGCTACATGAACAGGACATTACACACCAAATCCATCATCCAATCCAAATATACCTCAGGCAAACGGTTGTATTTTTTAAACAAATGAAATGTCTTTACTTTCTCTTTTAATGGCTGTAATGCAACTCGCTGACCTATAATTGTCATGAACAGAAAATCCCACAGTAAAAATAGGCCTGCGTACACTGTCCTACATTATAATCCTTATTTAACACTGGAGGTCTATCAGACGATTGCAAGAGATGCTCCTTCATCTGTGGAGACTTATCAAGCAATTTCATTGAAATACAATCTCATCATTGAAAGCATTCATATAATGTTGATTATCTGGTCTTGATTGCAGACAAGGAAATGCATGAAATTGTTACTTGGATACAGTTCAATATGCTGACTTCCAGTAGCCTATAATGGACGCATATATATTATTACTGTAAGGTAATCAGACTCCATGCAGGTAAATAGGGTCGATGCAGTGTGGTGCCACACAAGAATCTTTATGTAAGTTATGAAATAATGAATTGCTTATCAAATATACATTTAATGTCATAAGCATCATGAAGCATTTTTTTTTTTTTTTTTTTTGCTGAATGATGTCAGCCAGATGTATTCTTATGCAGCCAATTGATGGAGATGTGTGAGATGTGCATGTGTGTTTTGATTCATTTAAGAATTACTCAAAATGTAAACTTTAAAATTAAATGAATATTTTGTGAGAGATTTTGTGCAGTGCATGTTGGTGCACATTTACCTTATGCAACGCTCAAGGGAATGTGGTGTTTTCTGGCAGCTTTCAGCCTCTTCAGCATCAGTCAATCCCTGAAACGGTCAGAAACATATTTGAGCGTTGAACAGTCATAAATTGCAGCGTTTTTAGTGTCCTTCATGCCTCACGAGAGCTTGATTGATAGTTTCATTCCTGCTCGTGAAATTATAACAATCATTTGTAACACTTCTGACCTTCTTTAGGAAAAGAAAAAAAATAGTACGAAATATTTCTGTTTGAAATCAGCGACACGTGAAGTAAAAATGAACCACTTTATAAAAGTCTTAAGCTCCTCCCATTCATTGAATACGAGAGGATGTAGGTAAAAATGTATGGGCCTAATTATATAATAACGATTATATTCTGTCATTACAGTCTTTTCGAGAACAAAAAGGAAGTTTTGTTTTAAAAATACATTTTTCGTTTAAAAAAATTATAATCCGACAAATATACGCACGAGATGGTTGTAGTAGCATAATAGTAGATAATTACATGTTGTAATAGATAGTTGTCTACTACTAGTAAAATAAAAATATAAAATCAATTGCCGCCTTAAATGTTTAAGTAAAATCAAAGTGATTCGAAAGTTTTAACCTGCAGTGATCGTTGCACACATTTGGTTACTTTTTTTTTCTGCCAGTTTAGATTGAATTAATATGACGGATATTTATCTAAAACACTGACTACGAGCAGAAATGGCAAAAATTAGGACGGAAATAACAATGTCGAAATAGGCTATATCAATGAAAACATTTTACAGTGTAATTACCAAACAATATAGGCTTCACATCCTTGAACTTTCAGGCAAACATGTTGGTTGGACAAAAAGTTCAACAAACCTGCCTGTGTTTTTAATGCATTTTTAATTATTATAGAGATTAATTTATCATAATTGACAGATATTTACAAATGCTTCCAAAACATGATAAATGTCGAGACGGGATAATAAAGCCAACACATAAAATAATATCAGCTTATCATATAGGCCTTATCCAGAACTGAAATCCACGAATAACGTTTTATATAACAAAGGAATAAGAAATTAAAGGCAAACGCGAGATTATTTTACATTTTGCAAACTTCCAACAGCTGACGCTTACCTCGATATAGCGACGTGTCTCGCGCTCGTCTCTTGCTGACAGCGCGCGCGGCTGCTCATCGAGGTGACGCGTCGCGCGCTTCCTGCGTTTTTGTAAGATATTCCAAGTAAAACCTTTGTAAAAGCAGGTCTATGGCTGACAGTGAACTGATGCTGTTGTGCTCATGTGGTCTGTTGAATCACTCTGAGTCAAACATACAGGCATCATCTGCTGTGCATTGCGCTCGTGCAGCTCTGGAGACGAGCGCGAGAAATGCGCTCATTGAACTTCCCATCCCAAAGAATCTCGAAGAGGTGGGGCTCTTCCCGGGATCAGAACGTGGATAATGCCATATCATGTCTGAAAGTTTTGCAAGGAAAGCGTGTCGACTGAATCTTTTTGATATGGATCATCTGAAATTGTATGCCATTCCACATTGACAATGAGATCTTTGAGAAAGCTTTTCTTCACAAAAAAAAAAAAGATGTTCTTTTACCATGAAGAATATTTTATAGAAAATAGAAAACAAAGACGTTAATAATTGTTGCACACTTTCAGGAATTATGGTGTGTTTAGTATCATACAGAATATGCTATGATATATGATATATTTCTGAGACAACTTCTCAGTATATGACTAATCAAAGACTAAAATACTGCCATAACAGATATTGATGATAATGAAAGTTGTTGAAAGTATAAACAGGTCAGCTGCCAGTCAACTTCCTTTACTGGGTTATTAATTAGTGTCAGATTAAAATAATCCAATGATTGTAATTTACACTGCTGGTGACTCTGATCTCCTGTATCCCACAAAAACTTCAATTCAACACAATTCTTCTGGACACCCGCAGTGAAACTCTGAGTTTCTGTATAGCATATAGGCTACCTTATTTTAACAAGTAATCACACTGTAAAAGTTAGACTGTGTAGTTGTTACTGTATACGTATATAGATTTCTTCCTAATATGACCCTTAAAATGGACTTTTGTTGGTGCAGTCAGAATCATTCATGTTAAATATTCATGTTATATTTTTTATTGTATTTTTATTGTATATTATTTTATTGTAATATTTTTGACTGGAATAAAATCTGTTCATTTAGATGCTAGATATACTGCCACATGTCAAATATGTTTTATGTTTAAAAGACAAAACATTAATTGGTAACACTTTATTTTACAGTGTCATTGTTACACATGTTACATGTAGTTACTGTAGTAATAACTATAAATTATGCACAAATTACATGCAATTAACACTGAACAAAACCCTCATCCTACCCTATAAAAAATCATTTTTGGTTTAACTTAAATTAAAAAAAAAGTAACCTGGTTGCCTTAAAATTTTAAGTTCATTGAAATGAGGAGATTGGTTTAATCATCAGAAACTCAAAATATTATGTTAACTGAACCACATAAATTATCTAAGTTGATTTGACAAAAAAAAAAAAAAAAAAGTATAATTACACTGCAATACTGCCAATGAAGTGTAACACATGTATGTAGTGTATGCCTGAAATCAACAACATGGATTATAAGTGGAATTACATTACAGACATTCAATGTTAATGCTATAGATCAGGCATAATGACTATATAGCTTTAAACTATCTATAACATTATATGGTTTAAAGCTGTATAATTCTTAATGTGGCAACACAGAATCAACAGATTTTTATTGAAGTAAATATATATAAATGCCAATGAAAGTCGGTTTAAGGTAGAGATAATTACCCCCCCCATCCCCCATCCCCCATCCCCCATCCTTCTTCTACAACTTCAATTGTAATTTCTAATTCGTTAAACTGGCAGTGGTATAAAAGGCCTCTGTCTTTTTATGTTATTTCCCCATATACTTACGTTATGGAATTCCATGATATATTTTAACTTAGAGCAACTAAGTAAAGAATGTCAATTATGGTCATTATCATCATACGTCCGCGAGAGACGCGCGAGAGAAGCGAGAGACGGTGCAAAGGTCATAAAGATGGCATGGGTGGATCAGTTAAGCAAAACCCTCTAACCTCCACTTCCTTAATTAGGATGCCGGTTGAGAGCCAGGGCTTTTATTGTCTTCATCATTAGCTCTTTACATCAGTGCAGGACAGGCTTCCTTTAAGGACCTCATTTACTCATTGATCAACTGGCACCACTCTCTCTCTCTCTCTCTCTCTCTCTCTCTCTCTCTCTCTCTCTCTCTCTCTCTCTCTCTCTCTCTCTCTCTCTCTCTCAACTCGTTAAGTGCTCGTTTTTCTCTTCCTCTCACCACTGACTTGTAAAGAGCTTTTAATGTGGCTATTAGAGGAAGTGAACAGGAAGCGTGTTGAAAACGCAGCTCTTCATTATTTATGAGGAGGTTTAATCTGTTGCTTAATCACCATTGTTTGGCGTTAGTTGAGCAATCTGAGCAAACGTGAGGCTGACGGATGGCATGTCCAACAATTGGTTGGTCCTTTCAGCAATTAGGATATTGACATAGTAAAATAGTTTCTCTGGATGTCAGTTTGGATGGTTTCAGGGTTACTATATTTTCGCAATTAACACAAGTGAGTCTTAACTGTTCTCAACATTGACAATAAATGTTTCTTGAGTCTCAAATCATCATATTAGAATGATTTCTGAAGGATCATGTGACACTGAAGACTGGAGTAATGATGCTGAAAATCACAGGAATATATTGCATTTTACAAAATATTCACATAGAAACCAGTTATTTTAAATTGTAATAAAATTCCACAATACTGCTGTTTTTGCTCTATTTTTGATCAAATCAATTATTAATAAATGTAATTATCAGAATTACACTTTAAAAATATAACAAAATCATACTGACACCAAACATTTCAACGGTAGTGTTTGCACTGAAATTATTCTGTGATGTTATTTGTAAAAAATGGCTTACGTCAGAATGCCTTTGCTGTCTCGGGTCGTATTAATTGTGTAATCCCCTAATCCGGTTATAATCCAGGGAAACATATAGTGGGAAATATGGGACCACACAGATTAGATTGTTTACAGCTCATTGTTAGAATAACAAATCAAATCGTGTGAAGAGGGAAAACAGGTTATTTTCCACAACAGGGATATGCTGAAACTGCCCCTCTCACTGCTTCCACACACTTTATTAGGGATGTCATTGACTGATAACACTGGGGAAGTAAAAAAGATAAAGATAAAAACATTCACAATCATGTTAATGCTTTTAACCAATTGTTTTGATACAAGCAGTAATACTGACCTACATAATAAAGGACAGACAGACAGACAGATGATAGATGGAAGGATGGATGGATGGACAGATGATGGATGGATGACAGACAGACAGACAGATGATAGATGGAAGGATGGATGGATGGATGAATGGATGGATGGACAGATGATGGATGGATAGACAGACAGATGATAGATGGATGGATGGATGGATGGATGGATGGATGGATGACAAACAGATGATGGAGGGATGGATGACAGACAGACAGATGATGGAGGGATGGATGGATGGATGACAGACAGACAGATGATGGATGGATGGATGGATGGATGGATGGATGGATGGATGGATGGATGGATGGATGGATGGATGACAGACAGACAGACATACAGATGATGGAGGGATGGATGGATGGATGGACAGATGATGGGTGGAAGACAGACAGACAGATGATAGATGGATGGATAGACAGACAGAAAGACAGACAGATGATAGATGAATGGATGGATGGATGAATGGATGGACAGATGATGGATGACAGACAGACAGATGATAGATGGATGGATGGATGAATGGATGGATGGACAGATGATAGATGATGGATGGATGGATGGATGGACAGATGATGGATGACAGACAGACAGATGATAGATGGATGGATGGATGGATGGATGGATGGATGGATGGATGGATGGATGGATGGATGGATGGATGGATGAATGGATGAATGGATGGATGGACGGACAGATGATGGATGACAGACAGACAGATGATAGATGGATGGATGGATGGACAGATGATAGATGATGGATGGATGGATGGATGGATGAATGGATGGATGGACAGATGATAGATGATGGATGGATGACAGACAGATGATAGATGGATGGGTGGATGGATGACAGACAGATGATGGATGGATGGATGGATGGATGGATGGATGGATGGATGGATGGATGGATGGATGGATGGATGGATGGATTGATGACAGACAGATGATGGATGGATGGATGGATGACAGACAGACAGATGATGGAAGGATGGATGGATGACAGACAGATGATGGATGGATGGATGGATGAAAGACAGACAGATGATGGATGGATGGATGGATGGATGACAGACAGACAGTTGATGGATGGATGGATGGATGGATGGATGGATGACAGACAGATGATGGATGGATGGATGGATGGATGGATGGATGGATGGATGACAGACAGATGATGGATGATGGATGATGGATGACAGACAGACAGATGATGGATGGATGGATGGATGGATGGATGGATGGATGGATGGATGGATGGATGGATGGATGGAAGGATGGATGGATGGATGGATGACAGACAGATGATGGATGGATGGACAGATGATGGATGGATGGATGGATGGATGACAGACAGATGATGGATGGATGGATGGATGGATGGATGGATGGATGGATGGATGACAGACAGACAGATGATGGATGGATGGACAGATGATGGATGGATGACATTCATTACTCCAGTCTTCAGTGTCAGATGATCCTTCAATCATTCTAATATGATTTGTTGCTCAAGTAACATTTATGATTATTATTAATGTTGAAAACAGTTGTGCTGCGTAATATTTTTGTGAAAACCACGAGACAGTTTTTTTCTGAATTTTTTGATGAATAGAAGGTTGAAAATCTATTGTAACATTATAATTGTCTTTACTGTCACGTCTGATCAATTTAACACATCCTTAAAAATATTAATTTCTTCCAAAAGAAATCTTACTGACACCACACTTTAAAACAGTAGTGTATATATTTATTTACTGTATATTTCATATGCTTAAACACTGTTCAATTCTGTTCTGACATTTGCTGTGACAAACTGTGATATCATTCATATTTGGTAGTAAGTCTATGAAATATGAAATAACAGGCAGGTTATGTGTGATGTGCAGATGTAAACACAGTTTTGACATCATCATTAAACACAGATTTAGATTTAGGTGTGTTATTTAGAGATATATTTCTGATACACATGTAATCTCCTTAATGTGAAAAACAATTCATCTCCTTACATGACAGCAACTTGTTTGTGTGAATATCAAAAACAACAGACAATGTCTTAATGAGCGTCATGGCTTTAATCCTCTCGATCACAGCCGATGTCTCCTGATGACAGCAGTGGATGAAGCATCATGGGAATTAATGAGTGATATTTTCATATGCTTCTGCTAGCCAGAGAATGTTTTCCATGTAGTGAGCAGCAGTTCAGGAGTCTGAATCAAATCACATTAAGGGCAGATTAATTTAATGTGTTTGTTATCGTCGCTGTTTACAGCTAATGACAACGGTTATTTAAAAAGCAGAGACATGATTTGATGTTTGCTTTGTTGAAATAATTAGGTGTGCTAATGGTTGTTTGTGTGTGATTATCAAATATTGCACTGTTTTATTGAAAACCTGTATATGATACTTCTATTGTACAGTTCTATCTATCTATCTATCTATCTATCTATCTATCTATCTATCTATCTATCTATCTATCTATCTATCATCTGTCTATCTATCTATCTATCTATCTATCTATCTATCTATCTATCTATCTATCTATCTATCTATCTATCTATCTATCTATCTATCATCTGTCTATCTATCTATCTATCTATCTATCTACACTGTTAGACCGTACCAGGTTTTTTTTACAGTAAAATACTGGCAACAAGGTTGCCAGTAATATACTGTTAATTGTACAGTTCTTTACTGTAATCTACAGTATGTTACTGTAAAAATGCACTAAATTAAAACTCAAGTTTACTAATTTCACTTGGAGAAACCGACTGCCTTAAATTGACCAAATGTCATTTACAGTTTTTCTCAGTCGCTTTGGTGCATTTCTCACATCACTATTTACATTTGCACAACAGTTAGTTCAACCTCCACAACATTTAGTCATTTGTGCACATCATAGTAGCAGTTTCTCATTCCTTCCAACAAATTGCAAATGCTTTTGGACATGCATCAGTTGCTTTCATACAACTCTCCGCTGTTTTATAACATTATCATTTGCTTATGTCATGTCAGTCAAAATGAACTTGTGAATGCTGAATAGTCATTCCATATAAAACTAATAGTCCTCATTTCATTGCTTGAGTCATTACATACAAAAATGTTGAACTAGTTGTCAAAATCGGTCAAGCAAATTTTACAATTTTTTTTTAATCTTTTTTTTTTTTTTTTGAAAATGTCTCCTAAATTGAACAATTTCTCTAAGGTGAATCTCAGCTTTCACTGATGAGAAGGGGTGTGTGAAGCATTAGTTGCAACCAATGTTCAGTTCCAATATGTACTGCAATATTGTTTCCAGTTGTGCACAGCTCTACCCAAAGGGAGTTTATGTTTGTTGTAAATAAGGGTGTATTTTTTCTTTTGCACAATGCTGTGAACAAATTAGAATTGCAAAGAGCATATGCAGTAAAAATGTGAAACATACATATTCAGTGTCTTGTACTCAGTTACCTCACTAAATACAGTAATGTGTAACTTTACTGTATTTTTCAAATAGCTGTGCAAATAGTATATAGTGCTGTCTTGAGCATTTTCAGGTAGTGTCACCAAGATCTGCCTTTTTTGCACTGGAAAACCTTTACAGAGTAAACTGTCATAATGAAAACATGACAAAGCCATTTGACTATCTTGTTCATAAACAATGGTGTCAGGACTTTTCATCTTGATGACACTGACACTTTCATTGACATGAATACTTGCTTTTGAGGAATGAGCTCTCCATTTTGAGCAAGTGACACGCTTTTGCAGGTTATCAACTAGGTTTTGCAGTTTGTACTAATTGTTTTGAAAACTGCATTAACTGTTGTGCAAATGTAAATAGTGATGTGAGAAATGCACCAAAGCGACTCATCAATGTTTCTAGGTCTTCTCCTGGACGGAAGCACAGGTTCTACTCTTCAGCACAACGGTGACCCAAAAAACAAAAACGACTGGCAACAGATAAGTGAAAGTTGAGCATTAGTGATGAACGCCTGCTGTTAACAAGCAGAATCACTGAAGGAAAGAGAAACACAAGAACAGAAAATAGAGAAACACAAGAACTACAACTGACTTCCAGCCATTACACATTTTATACTTATTAATACCCAGTATGACTTCATTTCTGTCATACATCTACAGAAGTTGTTATTAAGATGTTTAATTGAAAATGTTTCGTTTGAAGTTACCATGAAGGAGATTAGTGTTTTGCTTTAGTTGGAATGCTGACCATTGACTTTTTAACATTAGTTTATCAATTGGTGCTTGAACTGTGTATTTGTAGGTCACACTTGTGCACACACACGGTTTGTGAATGAATGCGGTTATATTGCTTATGATGACAAAATCATCCACTAAGTCTCATTCAGTTTTTAATCCTGTATCAAAAGTGTTACATTACCACAACTACAGTAATAAGTTATGATGATTTTTTTAAAACACATCATGCACAACCTAAAAAAGAAACAGAGCTGCACTGTCTTGTAGAAACACAGAGATATCAAAAATCTGCATATGTCTCTCATCAATTGTGCCAATAATTTATTTGTATTTATTTATTCATGTAGCAGTGCATGCTGGGATTTTTATACTATCCTGGAACCCAGCATGCATTGCGACATGAAACTTTTTATTGTCACCATTGTTGAGATTCATGTGCTGATTGTTGAGTCAAGCAATTCAAAATGTTTTAAAGCACTATATTATTTCAATATTCTTCAGAATAACTGATTATAGAAACATTGCTGTATTTCATGTTGTAGATTAACAGACATACGATAAATATGAAATACCCATAAATCCGAAGCTTATACACTGGTTAAGATCAGAGAATCAGACATGTCCAGGATGATTATGTAATCATCACAACAGTCATAAACACCTGATCATCTTCCTCTTGACTTTTTCTTGCCATAACAAATGTGTTTTATAAACTCATAGTTAAAGCAACCAGAGAAAAACTAATATTATAAAGTCAAGGGTCAAGAGCCCAACTAAAGCAAATACTGATCTCCATCATGATGATAATAACTTTATTATTTTCAATAAAACATCAACAACTAAATATCTGTTAATTCTCAACAATAACTTTTGTACGAAAGAAATAATGTTAAACTGGTTTGTAAAGTGTTTTCATACTCAGGTGTTGCTGGAAGTTGTAGTTCTTGTGTTTCTCTTGTTTCTCTGTCCTTCAGTGATTCTGCTTATCAGGTGTTCATCAGTGTCTCAATTCACTCACTTCTTTTCATTCACTCTGTCAAGGGGACTGTATTAGTGAACTAATGTAGGGAATAGTGAATGAGGGTATAGGGTGAGACTGGTATAACAGCCTCTGAGTGTCGACTTTGAGCGCTGTTAATTCACAGTATATTCCTGTAGTCTATTTTTGTTTTCTACGGTATATTACTGTTTTAATGGAAAATGGTGATATATTGTCAGAATTTGGCCCTTTTTTTTACAGCAAGGGTTGCTATCTATCTATCTATCTATCTATCTATCTATCTATCTATCTATCTATCTATATATATATATATATATATATATATATATATGGTTTAGACCAAAGGAAAAGTGAACAACAAATGTCCAGTAACTGAAATGTAAGCTGGTTTTGATATGATTAATATTGCTCACTACATACATATTCATACTTCCATTTATGTTATTTGATAGTTTCGACTTATTCTAACATGTTGATAATATTCATATAGAATATGTAGATGTGTCCAAACTTTTGAATGGTAGTATATGAAAATAAAATCTTTTTAATTTCCATTATAGTGAAGTAAACTAAGTACATTTAGCCAAAATATGGGTTGAGGAAGTCATATTTGCCTCTCTGTAAATATGTTGTTGTTTTTGTCCATCTCAAAGAACATGTTTGTTGCCATGCACACTGCGTGAGGAACTGCTAAATTGACAGCTGCTTTACTTTTTTAAGTGCTTCTGGGCATTTTAATGTCATCACTAGTACTTTTGTTAGCGGCTGACCCCAGTGATTTATCCATACGGATTACTGAACTCCTGCTAAAGAGTGTAAAAGCTCAGTTTATCATTCTTAAGTGAAAGTGTGTTGGAGAAAGGGGGAAAAAAAACATGTTTACATGAAAAACATATGCGGCACATTAGTGGCCCTCCAGATGTTGCCGTGGTAATCTAGTGTCATGCGCTCTGATTGGTCAGAAAGTTGTAATCATGAAGATTTTTCCATAAACTGTTAATAAAAATGCTTTCACTCTGATAGGGAATGACAGGGGTCAGACTTCTTAAATAGGTTAAAGCGCTTTGGTTTTCAGCGCGACAATCTGTCTTAACATTCATCAGAATTACTTTTAAATGCACAGTTTAAAAAGTTCTGAGGTAAATACGTTTTTCACTTATGAGTGTCCTTGCGGGTCTTTACAGGACAGTGGTAATTCGCATCAACTCAACACTGACTGGATACAGTAATGCTTCTCTAAATGCTTAAAGAAACTGATTTTCATTTTAATGGAGTTATAGCTTTTCTCTGGCTTTGTGATAAAGGTTTCTGAGGGTTTGGTTGTGTTCAGCACCACGGACAGCGACCATCCGTTCAAGTCTGAGTCATATTAGAAACAAACCACACTTTACAGACTGTATTTAAAACACTGTGAAGATTACAGAACTACACAGCGATCTGGGGCTTCTCGATCGGGCTCCGTCTGAGTCGTCTATGACATAAGAGCTGTAAAATGGATCCCAATAGAGAATTCAACACATTAGACATCAGTTACAGTGTGTCCTTGATCAATAGAGCCACCGCGGTGGTTGTTAGAGTGACTGACATGATTAGAAGACCAACCCTTTTAGTGTCAGCGTTTCTGTCCATCTGTTGAGCAGATACAGTGATGCATGCGATCAAATCAAATAAATACAATAATTCAGCATTGTGGCACAATCTATAATTATTCATGAAATAAAGTGAGGACACAAATATTGCTGATCTTATTATGATTTATCAGTATAGAATTTTTAGTAAAAAAAAAAAAAAGAAAAGCATTTCTTAGTATTGGTTATGTCCTCCTATTTCTTTAATGAAATAGGAGGACTGATAGCTGCATGAACAAGTTTTTTGTTTTCACTTTACCCACATTCTGCTGACTGTAAGTTGCATATATTGCACCTACATGTCGACTTACTCTCATTAGAGTATTAGTAGAGTGTTAGTAGAGTGTTAGTAGAGTGTTAATAGAGTATTAGTAGGCTGGTAGGGTTCGTGTTAGTAGAATAAGTTGACATGTAGTTGAAAAGTTACTTATAGTCAGTATAATGTCTGTTGAGGATCATCACAATAAAGAGTTAGCAGATATTAAGCAGACCGTCTACTAATACTCTAATGAGAGTTTCAAAACTAAACCAACCTTGAGAAATACTCACACTTTTCAGAAACACGTGTGACAACTAGCCCCGGTCTGAAGCAGCGAGTGTGTTTCAGGATCAGGACGAGCCATGGAGAAGAGATTGTTTCGATCTCTCTCATCTTTTCCCAATTTCATTCTCTCTTTGGCTCTTGTTATTGGGCCTGATTTGTCAGGGCCCCCGGTGAGAGAGCGCTATCACCGTACGCTTTTCTTTTGGCATTGTTAAAACTAAATGAAACAAGGTAATTAGCTTGTTACAATTAAAGTGACTCGACTGGATAAATTGTAATCACCCGAAATGAAGTTAGGCTTCCCTGCAGGATCAGCCAGCCAGCTGAGCAGCCTCATTTGCATAATTAAAATATACAAATGATAATGGATTTTGTACTCAATATCCAGCGGCTGTAAATCCACAGAAATATGAATATTACAATAACAACGCAGCTGCCTTGAGGTAAACGCGGGATGATGTTCCCAACGTTTGCTGCTTCCCCTCCTGCGCTCATCCGTCGGGCCGCGAGATGAGTCTGGATATGTGAGCGCAGGTACCAATTGAAAAGCCGTGTGATAAAATAGATGAAAAACATTCAAAAGTGATATTAGTTAATAATGCCTGTGGTGGAACCACGGGGTGGAGAAAGAGAGAGATACGTGGACCAATTACATTTGCAAATTGTGGGCGGCGGGTCCTGGTAGCGTGGCTCTACCTCGGGGGAAGCCTTTCGCCTGATTACACGAAATTGGGATTGAATTAAACATCTAAAAGGGTTGTCCTAAAACAAACCCGAATGAAATTAGGCCTGCTCTTTTTCCGCTGCGAGCGCGAGGAAGCTGGCACACGGAGAACGAGAGAAATGTTCTCAATTAGGAGAGGGACAATGTCACGAAATTAGGCCTTAGAGGTTTTCCTCTCCACTTTGCATTTGTCATTAAAGTGAGCGACACATGGGCTCCTAACAGCTGGGCTCCTGTCCACTGCTGGCTGGCTTGATCTCTCTCTCTCTCTCTCTCTGTACGTGTCTTTCCGTGGATTGGACGGTGTCCTGATGGAATGTGTAGGAATGCCAGGTGAAACAGAGGGGTTACATCTGCAGGCCACACAGTTATAATGACAACTTTTATTCATTTTAAGAGATCGAGTTTGTTCGTCTTTAAATACTTTAAATTTAAAATAAAATAAAATGTTTTAAATTCGACATGAAACTGAGGTTGTGAAGTTCTTAGTTGCAAAACTCTTTTCTTCCCTATTGTGGCGTATATCAGTGTGAAACGGCTTCTAGAACAAGAACAAATGTTAGGCGGGACCTGATTTTGTCCGTGGGGAATTGATTGGAAGGTTGTGGTTTGCTATTGGTGGATCTCATGTGATTGACAGGTTATTGTCCCGCCCTCGTGCCAGTAAACACATCATCAGAGAAGAGGAGAGATGCTGCAAGAGGGAGGGCAAGTTATTTTTATTAAAGATTGTGAAAAAAAAAATCATGTGCACAGATCAAAAATTGTAATAAATGCTGTAATATTTCAAAAAATAAAAAAAGAATTGACCATTTTGATTTCATGGAGACTTTAAAGCTTAAATAATAATTAAAAAAAAATTTAAATCAGTAAATTGTTTTAAAATGACTTTTAACTTTTTATAATGCTTTGTCTTTTGAGGAAAATGTCCAATTTAATCACTATTTTGTCATGTCATATTCATATTCATATATATTCATATATATATATATATATATATATATATATATATATATATATATATATATATATGCATTGATATTTGAAACTGCATTTTCACAATTAAATCAACATTTCATTTCAATTAATATAAATTATATATACATATAAATACAAGCTTTAGAATACATTACTCTTTTTTTTTAATTGCTAAGCTTGTGTGTTTTCATTTAAGGTCTTGATTTGATTCAATTGCATTGATATAGTCGGATATTTTCTTTCGGCTGTCTTCTTAAACTCTCATGGCATCAGCTGCTTTCCTGCCTTGGAAATGTTTAAATGCATGATATTTTTCATAACAATGAAATCTGTGCAGATTCACCTGAAGCTCTTCACTGTAAAAAAAAAAAAAAAAAAAAAAAAACGATATGATCAATAAGATATGACAACATTTGTTTTTACATTGCTTTAACTCATTAAAATAAGTTAAGCAATTTTCAACTTTTTTAATAAGTAACAAAGATTCAACTCATTTGAAGTCATTTTAAAGTAATTTATGTTGAAATTACTTAGACATCCAAGTTGATTGTACTTAAAAAAATGTAAGCCAGCAACTTTTTTTTTATTACAGTGTTCATGTTTCTTGTGATTGGCTGTTCATTGTAATCAAAAACTCTGGATCAAACTTAAGTTGAAAGACGACGTTCATAGCTTGTGTTGTGAACCTGCTGAACCCGATCTGAACAGAGCTGAATTTGCTTGGTTTTGTCAACTCTAAACTTAAAACTCACAGTTTGTTATAGCTTTGTGTAGCAGGCCACTGAACACATCTGGTTTAATGACATTTGAAGGAAATTAAGTACTGTGGTTTGAGGTTAAATACATTGGGACTGCAAACGTTCTATGCATTGGCCAATCATTCACATCTACATACGTACTAGCACAGAGTATATGGCATTTTTCTCAAACATAATGTTATATAACCATATTTATTTTTGCTTTTCGACCCCTATAAATGTCCTGTACAACAGTCCATAATACATGTGTATACACAGTTACACAGTATTTTTAATCTTTCAGAACACTCAATCAACCCCTCCCCTTGTAAATGATGTGTGTGTGTGTGTGTGTCCACTAACTTACTGTATTGTGTAACAGCATCACTGTATTGAGTGTGTGTATATGAAGTACTAAATGAGTTTTCTATGGCACATCAGCGCAATATGGACCAGAGCTGTAAGTAAATAATTTGCAGTAATCAAAGTTAATGGAACCCAATGGGAGAGACTTATGCTACTGCAATAATCTCATTTAGCAGACAGCAGATTCAGTGGATAATTGGGCATAAGTAAAATTAAATTCCCCTGCTCAATTACAGAACTATTACGCTTCATATCAGCAAACACAGGTCAGATGTATCTCTGGCACCGTGAAAACACTGATGGCGAGCGATTCAACATCTAGTGTTGAAATGTCAAATACAACAAAGTCTACACGATCACCTCTTTACTGGAACAGTGCTATATGAAAAATAATATATCAGTAAATTAGCAGTGTAAACCAAATGGAACAAAGCAATCACATCCCAAAAATCATTTGGGTAAACTGCATGATTATATTTTGATGTGTTTTCCTCTAATCACAACAGATTTAGCACAAAACAATTACAAAAGGTGAAAAAATAGAAAAAAAATAAGAAAATGTGGAACCTCAGGAGCGCAGCGGCCAAGGTTAAGATATTCGTGTAATAATAAATAAAATTTTCTGTATGTTTCTTGCTAAATATAAGTACATTTAAGACTTTTTAAGACCAAGTAAAGAAAGTTTAGGGAATAAATTGAAAGGAACACAGTACGTCAATAACGCTCTCTAAATGTAAATGTCTAGGGAGAAACAGAATGAGTTGTTTCAGCAACACTTCAGAGTTTGAAATACATCTTCCAACAAATATCCATTACTTTTTAATTCATTTTATTAAAAAAATGTTGCTTGCATCGCTCTGCTTCCCAACCACTACCAGTGTTGAGAGTAACGCATTACAGTCAGATTACTTTTCCAAGTAACTAAGTAACTAGTAAATTTACAACAAGTTACTTTTTCAAATAACTAACGCAAGTTACTTTGTTTTCCCCTTTATTGACTAATAGCTCTCCTGTCTACTAAAAACAGAAAAGTTTGTAAAACACTGTATTATTCCTGCCAGGCCAGTAGTTGGCGATGTCACTTTGTTAAAAGACACTATAGACTGAACACGTCGAACCCATTTTCAAAGGCTTTCATTTTCAAGCCAGCAAAACGCCATTGTCGTGTTAAAGGGATAGTTCACTTTGAAATTAATTTTTGGTATGTTTTAGCTTACCTCAAGGGCATCCAAGATGTAGGTGTCTTTTTTTCTGCAGTAGTTTCAATTTTGATATTTTTAGGTCAAACCGTTCTTGTCTGTCAGTGATATAATGCAGATCTATGGTCACTGTCTCAAAGAGCATGCACAGAGAAGTCCAAATTAAACAATTCCCCATCGTAAGTACACATTGATGGCCTAAGACACGAAACGAGCGGTTTGTGTGAGAAAACGAACAGTATTTATATCGTTTTTACCTCTACACAACCACGTCCAAGTGATCTGACTGGCTTCCAAGTGATCTTTCTGGCTTTTAGTCTGCGCAAGCGCCGGAAAGCGCCGGACGTGATCTCGGATGTGTACAAGAGGTAAAAACGATATAAATACTGTTCGTTTTCTCACACAAACCGCTCGTTTAGTGTCTTAGGCCATCAATGTGTACTTACGATGGGGAATTGTTTAATTTGGACAATGGGGAATTGTTTTAATTTGGACTCTGTGCATGCTCTTTGAGACAGTGACCATAGACCTGCATTATATGACTGAATAATTGAATTGAAACTACTGCGGAAAAAAAGACACCTACATCTTGGATGCCCTTGAGGTAAGCTAAAACATACCAAAAATGTAATTTCAAAGTGAACTATCCCTTTAATGAACAGCCAAAACGTATGCAAAGTTTTCTGTGAGGAGTGAAAGCGATGTTGTGTGAGCGGCTAAATGTGAGCATTTACTCATATCTCAGTTGCACAAAAACATATTCCATGTTCCTCAAAATAATATTATTATTATTTCTTATAATAATATATATTATAAGTTCCTCAGAATATTACACAAACCTGCAATCATTTTATGTTAAATAACACAAATATACTTTATGTATGTAATCTCACTTTATTAATGTGTCTTTGCTTTTGACCTTCGACGATTCAATTCAACCATACAAATAAGCAAAAATGACTTTAGTTAAACATGTGTTCCATTTGGTTTTATTGCTGATGTAAGAGTGTTGGTTCAACTTTATGATGTTTTATTAACAAAGTTCGGGAGGAACACGTTCAAATGATCTATCCAATCATCACGTCATTCCAACCAGCTGTCAACAATCAGTAATCAACATGTCTACCCAATCAGCCAAATGAGTGGAGGCCTATATATACACAGTCGACCCATGTTCCTCGACAGTTTCCAGCATCCCTCCACCACCCCGTCTCCTCACACTCGCCTGGTTACTTTCCTAACCAGAAATACGGGGAGAGTACTCTGGGTTCGAGCTCGGAGCCCTCTCCTTGGACAGCACGCCAAATACGCATACTACTTTACTCTCTCTGATTATTTGTAAGTGTGAACTCGTGAACTTCCCCTGCGTCCTGCTCTTCTGTGATCCAGAACGGCAGCACCGCTGAAAGGTTTGTTCGAGCTGCGCCCTCTACTGTACAGACGTGAATCTCCATTTCCTTCAGCCTGAATCTCATTCGAAACAGAGATGTTCTTGCTCAGTATTTGTGTTTTACAGTGTAAATGTCTAAAGATTCTTAAATCAAGATGCATAAAATATGAAGTCTTGATTTCTGTGAAATGTATCAAAATGAAGTGGCTTCTAATTAAAACAAGAACAAACACAGTTTAGCCGAAACGTTCCTGCATATGCTGTTGATCCTCTGCGTGCTGCCAAAGCGGTGTCGACTCCCCGAGGCATGGGCTCTGTGAGACCCCTGAATGTGTCCTTTGGTCTCTGACACCAAGACGTTAGCAGCAGATCCTTCAAGTCCCGTAGGTTGAGGTGGAGCCGCTGTGAATCGTACTTGCTGGTCCAGCACATCCCACAGATGCTCAATTTGGAGGCCAGGGCAACACTTTGAACTCTTCATCATGTTCCTCAAACCATTCCTGAAAAATGTGTGTCAGGACGCATTATCCTGCTGAAAGAGCCACTTCCACCAGGGAACCCCGTTGTCATGAAGGGGTGGACTCATTGGACCAGGCGACCTTCTTCCACTGCTGCGAGGTCCAGTTCAGGCGCTCGCGAGCCCATTGTAGGCTCTTTCGACGGTGAACAGGGTCATCATAGGCTCTCTCATCGCAGCAGAGTGTGATGCACTGATGACACAATCCTCCCGTAACCATTAAAATTCTGTGTGACTTGTGCCACAGTAGACCTTCTGTTGGCTCGGACCAGACGGGATAACCCTTGTGCATCGATGCGTAACAATTTGGCCCTTATCAAAGTCGCTCAGATCTTTATTCCTGCCCAATTATATATGTTGATTACGAGAACTGATTGTTTGTTCACCATCTAATCTAATCTCCTTTTAAGGAGAGGATCAATGATATTCGCTTCAACTGTGACTGGTCATAATGTTTTGGCTCATTAGTGTGTAAATGTATTTGTAAACCCTAACGCTCAAAATAATTAATTGGTTTGAGTTGGACAAACTTAAATTAAACTTCAAATAGCTTTTATGAGTATTTACCTCCTTTTTATTTCAAGTTCACAGAACTGATATATTTTAAGTAAACTGAACTGTTTCATTGTTTTATGAAATTATTTCTTTTAATTTAGACGAACTTAAGTTCAACTGAAACTGGGCTGTGATTTCTATTTCCCAGCATGCTTTGCCCATGGCACTCGAAAGGGAGAGTAAATGCTGAAATTAAGTGTAATATAATGTGTTTTTTTGTGTGTGTGCAAGATTAATGTTAAGTGGGAGATTTAGTAGTGATTAATGTTTTGTTATGCTAATTTAGATGAATTTGTGTTAATGTTGATTTTAGGAGTTACCTTCATGATGACAAGTAGTGCATGCGGCTTAGTTTGAGAGCAAGTACGTCAATGTTTTATATTGCTGCTATAAAATAATAATGTATAACCAGCTAAGTTTATAATAACAAAAATGTTCACATTGAGGTTACATGAACATTTTAAGTTCAATGTATGGATTAAAGTACTCAAACATTTCACGTTAAGAACAAGTAAAATGTATGAGTACAAAAAATAATCTGCAAGTTCTGCTCACTTAAACTTTGAATTTCTTAAATTAAATATTTTGAGGCAACTGATTGCCTTAAATGTATTGAGTTTTGCCAACTTATTTGGGTTTACAGTGAATGTATTTAAAAAATGTGGCAAACTTAAATCCCTCTGCCAAACCCCTCCTCCACCATAAATAAAATTAAAACTAAGCAGCTCTCATGCGACAAAATCTTTCCCCCCCAATCTTACCAATGATTTACTCTCATATGCCCCTGTATTTATGCCCTCTGCACTTTTCTTTCAATTGCTGTCCATTTCGTGATGAAATTCTCCTTAAACCCCAAAACTGTAAGTGTACGCAGTTCACCGAATCCATGCCATCCAATAACCAAATGTATTTAAATCATCATTTAAAGTAATGCCCATGTGCTCTCTCTGCTCTACTCTCTTCAGAAAAATCCCACAATCAGATGGGACAGAGAGGGACGCGAGCTTAGGGAAGCTTAGTTCTCCGAAAAGATGTATTTAATCTTAAGATATTAGGCAGGGTTATTTTTACTTACCATCGCCCCGTATTAAAACAGACCGTAACGTTTACTTGAAGATTTAAGTGAATGAAACAAATGAAATAAAAGTGAGTGGTTGGTTTTAATCAAGGAGAGCACTGGCAAGGCAAACGCTGAGGTTTAACAGATGTCAAACAAGTACCGTGGAGCTCCATTAGGGATATGAAGGGTGGATGAGATGATTAAATGTTATTTAAAGAAAGGACGAGAGAAGATAAAGTCCTGTCGGAGGGGGGGCCTATACTACTCCTTTCACTCGAATTTAAACAGAAGAAGAAGTGATGTTTGTTTAACATCGTCTCATTGCTTTGACCTCTCTCATTAAAATCGGAGAGTACACTAAGCTGTTAATGTTCTGTCTCTGCCTCCCTCTTTTCACACACCGAGAGCTTCATTTAAATAACTTACAGGTCCAATTAGATGGGAAATTAAATTGTCATTATTTAAGTGGGTGACAAGCCGAGGAAGTGACAGGAAGGAGGCAGGAGTGTTTTGTGTCCCTTGAGGCCTGCTGTAGTTACACTTATGAATTTAGCGTGAAGCAGCGCTGGTAATGACACACAAGCCGTTGTGTTTGAAAACTGTAGCAAAATGAGAGAGGTGGAGATTCAAATACTAATTGTGCGAAAGCATTTTATTCAGATGTACACATTCAATCATTTTGAAGAATATTTAATTATATTGGTGCTCGTTATTTAGTGTGCATTAACAAAGCTTATTGTATTAAACTGAATAATTCTTGAAAAATAATCAGTCGTTTCAGTTCCACTTTATTTCGATAGTCCACTTTCTACTAACATATAGACATTCTACTAACTATAAGTAACTTTGCAACTGCATGTCATCTAACTCTCATTAGAGTATTAGTAGACTGTCAGTAGACTGTTAGGTTATGGTTAGGTGTTAGGGTTCGGGTTAGGAGAATAAATTGACTTGTAGTAGTTTCCAGGTTACTTATAGTCAGTATAATGTCTGATGGGGACCATCACAAAAAGAGTTAGCAGATATTAAGCAGACAGTCTATTAATACTCTAATAACAGTTAGTGGACATATAGTTGCACATTTACTTATAGTTACTAGAATGTCTAAAGTGGACTATAGAAATAAATTGGTACATGAGTCGTTGACATGATAATGTGGACCTATTTTTGGTCATTTTTATAATTGAAAGTCAGCGTGTGTAAGGTTAGAGATATACACCCTCACTGCCCACTTCATTAGATTCCCGTTGCAAGTACTGGTTTGGACCCCTTTTGACTTCAGAACTCGCTTATTTCTTCATGGCATAGATTCCACAAGCTGCTGGAAACATTTCTCAGAGATTTTGGTCCATATTGTCATGAGAGCATCTGCAGATTTGTCGGCTGCACATCCATGATGTGAATCTCCCGTTCCACCACATCCCAAATGTGCTCTATTGGATTGATATGTGGGGAATGTGGAGGCCGTTTGAGTTTAGTGAACTCACTGACATGTTCAAGAAGCCAGTTTGAGATGATTTGAGCTTTGTGACATGCATGTTATCCTGCTGGAAGTTAAAGGGATGGACATGGTCAGCAACAATAAGTAAGGTAAGCCTAATATCGATCTAGCTCACTGCATTGTGCAATAAGTGTCATCTTATAGCATTATAACAACTTTCATCACACTCAAATGTATCTAATATGATAAACAGCGCTGTGTTACCCCACATGCTCATGACCGGAAGATGCAGAAGCGGCGTAATAAAAGCTCCACTGCTCTCGTGCTTTTCTCTCATTAGCAATCGCTCCAGCGGCTCGTTCCGCTCGTAACGTTAATACATCTTTAATACATTACCGGTCATCCACGAATATGATTTCTGCTGATTCCCGTCAAATTCTCCACCGGCTGTAGTTGTAAAGATAACAACTCCCATGATTCCACGAAATCATCGAAGGCATCATCAAGCTACGCCTTTGTTTTGAATAAACGACCTCTAGTGGCGAAAAGATACATAGTGTGCCTTTAAATCACCTTTCTACTGCATTCTGATGCTCAGTTTGAACTTCAGCAGATCATTTTGACCATGCCTGATTAGATGTTTGCGTTAACGAGCACCCAGACAGCAACATAGTGTCGGCCCAGATCCGGCCCACATCTGGGCAGTGTGGAATCCATGTGTACCAGATGTGGGCCGGATCTGGGCCGACACACTGTTGCTGTCTGGGGTTGAACAGGTGGACCTAATAAATTGGCCGGTGAGGGAATATATACAAAAATGTAATGTGACAACTTGATCAGGTGTCCATATTTTATGGGGACTTTCCATAGACTTTCCATACACAAACTGTGTATTCTGCCTCCTAACTCTACTCTATATCCCTAAAAATAAAATGTCGTGCATTTTTACATTACATTTTTTTTTCTTTTTTTTTAAGGTACTTCAAACTTTTGAACAGTAATATTACATATAATAATAAAATATATAGTATATCAAATACATAGATATATGTCAGTTGTTCACTGATTGGTTTACTGATCAGCAGAGTCCGATGGAAGGTCAGTCAGATGGGCCCCTGCGGTCCCTGTCCTGTCTGCATACACTGGCACATCAATGCCATAAAGCTGATGGATGGAGTGAAATCAAAAATTCACAGGTGATCTCTGACCCCGAGCTGGAGCAAATGGATCCAGCATCTGTGCTGGTGCAGTAAACGGGCCGGTGTCCTCTGTGGTCACTCCTGAGTGCTGTAGGGGACTCAGAACACTTACAGGTCCTGCAGGAGCCCGGACACTCAATGACCTCAGAGGGGGCGACGTGCACTGTCTCACAAGAGCTATACATTTATGTTTTTAAACCATTTTATATCTTAAAAAAACGGTATATTGCACTGTCTCACGAGGGCTATACATTTGACTTTTATTTTTTTTAAACCATTTTATATCTTAAAAACTGTATATATCCAGATATAGTTATTTTGGCTGGAAATTCAACCCAGATGTTTTATATTACATAGCCAGTATCAATTTATGGATGCTTATAAGAATCAAATACAAATAAAATGTACTTTTGATTATTTTCTCCCAGTTCCCTTAGTCTGTTTTGTTGTCAATCTTAGGTGTAAATAATGTAATACAATCCACAAACATTTTTTTGTAATAAAAAACTAAAGAGTATTTACTTAAATGCTTCTGTTTATCACTATAATTCTGACTCATATTTAAATTACAGTATATTCTACTTGTATTGTGGCATTTAAATTAATCTGTTGAAGTTAAGGGTTAAGTCATAGGTATAAAATTATATATAATATGTAAACTCCTGTTCAAAACTTTGGGGTCAGTAAGATTTTTTAAGATGTTTTTGACAGAAGTCTCTTCTGCTCACCATGGCCGAATTTATTTGATCAAAAATACAGTAAAACTGTGATATTGTAAAATATTATTATATTTAAAATGTTCTCTTTTTTATTGTAATATACAGTAAAATGTAATTTATTCCTGTTATCAAAGCTGAATTTTCAGCATCATTACTCCAGTCTTCAGTGTCACAAGATCCTTTAGAAATCATTTGATGCTCAAGAAACATTTATGATTATTATCAATACTGAAAAGTATTGTGTTGCTTCATATTTCTGTGGAAACCATGATACATTTTTATTTTATTTTTTTTATCAGGATTCCTTGATGAATAAAACATTTAAAAGAACAACATTTATTTGAAATATAAATATATTGTAACCTTATAAATATCTTTACTGTCACTTAAATAAATGTATACATATTTTACAGGCTACATGCATTTACTGTGTCCTTACTGAATAAGAGTATTCATTTCTTTAAAAAAGATTAAAATAATTAATCACATTATGTAGGCTATAATTTTAAACATATACACACACAAGCAGTATTTAAAGAGACTATGCCCCTTTTTACAAGATGTAACATAAGTCTCAGGTGTTCCCAGATCGTGCCTGTGAAGTTTCAGCTCAAATTACCTCATCGATCATTTATATACCATGTTATTTATTTATTTATATTCTGTTTTTGTGCATGTATCTTTAAATGCAAATGAGCTGCTGCTCCCCACCCTCCTTTCCAGAAGAGGGCGGAGCCTTTACAGCTCTTGCTTCTGATACTCGTCAAAAACCCAAACATCTGTTTCTCTATCGCGGTCACTTTAATGTGACATTGCAGTTCTTCGTGATCATGAAAGTTTATTATCTGCATGTTTTAAAGTCATATCAGTCTGAACTTCTGAAATATGGTTTTCTGAGCGCACACACCGAAGCACACGCACAGAAAGCGTCCTGTGGGTATTAATACACACAAGGTTATGTAAAAAAAACACACAA